>NW_026083305.1:0-45141 GCF_020184175.1 Aphis gossypii
TTTCAAACACATTTAGTTACAGAAATTATTAAAAGCATATTTTGTATTTTCCAATTTTATTTAGGAATTTAAATTATAATGACTTATAAATATTATTTTTAATAAATCCTACTCTACTATTTTTTCTTTTATAACTTCAATATAATAGGTACTATCAGTGGCGTATTTTCAACATTTTTCTGGAGGGGGTCCACACTTTATGCATAATTAAATAATTTATATCAACTATGAAAACTATATACCTATTTCCTTTATCACACATTATATTTAGCCATGACTTGGAAACTGTCGTCAGAATACATAGAATACCAATTTCTATACTTATTACTTTACTATACTCCAGAGATATGTATAGGTTTTTTTTCTCTGGGGGGGGTCCAATACCCCTGGACCACCCCCGTAAATACGCCACTGGGTACTATAATTTATAATATAATTTTAATCCTGAACTGGTTCATAAAACGTCACTCCGATGTAAATTTGTTCAAGAATTACTAACGACAGCAAATCTTATGAAACATTTTTTACACATCACAAATTATATTATGAATTTAAAGAAATTCTAATTGTTTGTGTGCTAACATAGTAACATCACTTATCCAGTTAAAAAATAAAAATATTAATATAAAGTTACGTCATTACGTCAATATTGTATTTACTTTAATTTTGGTGTAGGTATGTGTTATTTTTAAAAACCGCCGTTGTAACTGTTGTGAAATATACCGTCGAATGGTCTAATTATTTTCGTAATTTAACGTGTGTGCCAAAATCGGAAGTTTATCTCTACTGATATACCTATGTCTGAAGTATCCTTGTCAATTATTATTATTATTTTTTTTTAATTATCATTATCGTAATTTATTACCTGTACTCGCTGTATAATTTTACCCGTTTTCTACCAATGCTATAGAGTCAGGAAGTTCAAGTGGCAATATTACTCAATTTATTAGGACTAGATGGCTTAAAGTTTTACAACACATTTAAGATTGATGTTGTAACTGTAGACAATATTTTCAAGTCATTGGAAGAATATTGTGTCCCAAGAAAAAATGAAGTGATGGAACACTACAAATACTTCACTCGAAAACAGGCCGAAGGTGAACCATTTGACAAATACTATGCTGATTTGTGTGAATTAATTAAATCATGTTCATTTAGTGAAACTGAAGAAGCACTCTTGCGTACACAAGTAGTTCTAGGAATAAGTGATAAAGATTTACAGTCTAAATTATTACGAGAAGACTTACCGTTATTAAAAGTCATTAAATATTGCCAAGTGGTAGAGCAAGCTGAATTAAATTGTCGTTTAGTTCAAAAAAAAATTTAAGTGTGGATCAAATTGGAAAAAAACAAGAACTGGCATTTCAAATCCAAGGAGGCAAGTACAACAAATCGTCAACAATATGCAATAAATAAAAATGAAAGGGGAAAATACAGCGAATCAAATCAAGTCAAGTCTAACAGTGCTGGGTACAAAGATCAAGATGTGGGTAAGTACAACCAAAAAATATTTAATTGTTATACATGTGGTAGTCAACATGCTATAAATAAATGTCCTGCATTTGGAAAAAATTGTAAATTATGTGGTAAACTAAATCATTTTGCTGTTAAGTGTAAATCTAAAGAAAAAAATAATTATCAAGTGAATGAAGTACATAAAAATGATTAAAAAGAAGTGACATATTTATCTTTAAACACAGTTGAGACTGAGAAGTGTAAAAATTGGACTGATATAGTGAATATAAATAATATTAAGATGGTGATTAAATTATACACGGGCGCATAATTAAATGTAATGCCATTAAATGAATTTAATAAATTAAATACTAAATTGGAAAAGAGTACAGTGATAATTAAGGCATTTGGAGGTTTTCAAATTAAATCATTGGGTAAAATTAAAGTGAGTATTAGTAACAATAGAAATAAAATAATAACATACTTTGAGGTAGTAGAATATTATGATGAGTTACCAATTCTTGGGTTAAATGATTGTATAAAACTAAGTTATAATATGAATGAAATAAATGAAATTGTCAAAAGTGAGAATGAAAAAGATGTTTTTGTGAAAGAAAATATTGATATTTTTACAGGTCTAGGTAAATTTCCAGAAAAAATAAATATTAAACTAAAAAATAATGCAGTACCTACATCTGTCCCTCCTAGAAGAGTTCCTTATAAAATCATAAATAATTTAAAAGAAGCTTTAGATAGTATGTCTAAACAAAAAGTAATAGTAAAATGTAATAAACCTAGTGAGTGGCAAAGTCCAATAATAGTTGTTGAAAACCGGATAAAAGTTTGAGAACTTGTTTAGACCCTAGAGAGATTAATAAAAGCATTGTTAAAGAAATGTATCAATTACCTACATTAGAACAAATGAAATGAAATTTATCAAATAAAAATATTTTCCCAGTATTAAATCTTAAGGACGAATTTTATCATTGTGAGCTTGATGAAGAATCTCAACAGTTATGTTGTTTTAGTACACCTTTTGGTTGCTATAAATTTTTAAGATTACCTTTTGGACTGTCAGCAGCTCCAGAAAAGTTTCAGGAAATTACTACTAAATACTTTGGTAATATAGAAAATGTAAATGTTTACTTTGATGACATACTTATAGCTGGAGAAACAATAGAGGGACATGATAGAGCATTAAATTAAGTAGTACAAAGAGCTAAGCAATTTAATATTAAATTTAATCCTAAAAAATTACAGTACAAGGTTTCTAAAGTTAAGTTTTAGGATTTATATTTAGTGCTGAAGGTGTCCAACCAGATAATGAGAAAATAAGAATTATTAGAGAATTGAATGAACCGTCTAATAAAAAAGAATTGCAATCCTTTTTAGGTATGGTGAGTTATTTAAGAGGTTTTATTCCTAATCTTTCAGAAATAGTGACACCATTTAGACTATTATTAAAAAAAGATGTTTTATGGGAATGGTCAAAAAATCAAAGTACAGCTTTTGTGAAAATAAAAAATATTTTATGTGAAATTCCTAGTTTTAATAATTTTAATCTAAATGAAACATTTGAAATACAAACTGACGCTTCAGAAAAAGCAATAGGATGTTGTATATTCCAAAATAAAAAACCTGTCCATTATGCATCTTGATGTTTAAGTGATTCTGAAATAAATTTTGCTCAGGTAGAGAAGGAAATGCTTGCTATAGTGTTTGCATGTACCAAATTTCAGTATTTAATTTATGGGCAAAAACAAGTTAATATTTTCACGGATCATCAGCCATTAGTTTCAGTTCTTAAAAAAGAGATCAATAAAATACCTAATAATAGGCTCAGAAGATTAAGGGTTAAACTGTTAATATATAACATACATTTAGAATACCTTCCTGGGAAATATATGTACGTTGCAGATTTTCTAAGTCGCAATTACATTAAAAGAGAAGAGAAAAGTGAAGATATTATGAGTGATATTGTACATACATTAGGTGAACTTGAAATTAAATTTGAAAATAATAAGGAAAGTTAGTTCAAGTTAGCTACATTAAATGATGAGGTTTTAAATCAAATTATTGGTTATTTAAAAAATGGATGGCCTAAAAAGTGTACTTCAAGAAAAGAATTAAAATATTTTTATAAATTAAAAAATGAAATAATGTTAGAAAATGAAATGTTGTATTGGGGAATGAGATTAATAGTACCTAAAATAATGAGAAAATATGTTATTAAAAAGCTTCATAGCACTCATCTTGGAATGACTAAAACAGTTAAAAAAGCTAATCAGTTATTTTATTGGCCAGGTATGAAATCAGAAATTGAAAATTACATTGGAGCTTGTAAAACATGTTTAAAATTTAGTATATCTAAAATAAAAAAACCTATAAAGAGTCATGATATACCTGTGATACCATTTTATAAAATAGGCATGGATATTGCAGAGTGTTTTGGAAAAAGTTATTTAGTTGTAATAGATTATTACTCAAAGTGGCTAGAAGTAGTAAAACTTAAAAGTAAAACTAGTGGTGAAATAATTAAAAAATTGAAAAAGATATTCAGTAGATTTGGTATACCTAAAATTATAATTGCTGATAACAATCCATTTAATAGTTTAGAATTCAAAACATTTACAAAAGATTGGGATGTTGTGTTAGTAACTTGCAGTCCTAACTACCATTAAAGCAACGGACTAGAAGAAAAAGCAGTTGGTATTGCTAAAAACATGTTAAAAAAATTAAGCGAAGGAGGTGATCTTAGTTTATATTTAATGAATTATAGAAATACTCCAGTAGCAGGCTTAAATTACTCCCCAACTCCAATACTACAGAGTAGAAATTTAAGAACATTAATCAATAATTTTAATGAAAATTGCTTAAAACCCGAAGTAGTTGTTATGAATAAAGAAATCATAGTTAATAAAGATAAACAAATAAAATAGTTCAATGTGGGTCTAAGTCATAGATACTTTTCATTGTTATATCTAATGTTTTGACCTTTTGAAATTTCAACTGTCATATTAAGTAATTGGCGACACGCGCGACGAAATATCAAAATACATTTTTTTCTATACCTTCCTTTCTACCTATAGTTATTGGCACCAACTCGTCGATTATATATTATCTTATTTAGTGTGTTTTTAGCAATCGATGTGAAAGGGACTTGTTTTCATACACATTTATATATCTTTTAAATACATTGTTTTTCTGGTGAGTAACTACTTAAGTTTATAATTTTAATACCTAGTAGGCACATACTATATAGGTGCAATGGTATGTTTACGGGAGGTGATTTGAAAGATATATCATGTTTTAGATCCATACTTTGATTTTGAATGAAATGTATTTAATATTATTATTTGTATATTGTCCGGGCCACCTTCTTCTGTTTTAATAGTATTATAGCCCATAGTAGTGGAGCTTGCTTAATTGTAAATATCACTTTGCGTGGTATTTAAAGCTTGATAATAATACACAAAACTCAAATTATAATTATAATTTGGTCTCCATGTATTTTTTTTTTTTTTAATTTTTTTTTTCATCATAAATCTACTCATGTGATAAATTATTTATAATTTATAATTATAGTTTTTCACAAATTATCATAAGTTTATACTTCAATAATTTTCAAATGCTAAACTGAATATTATGTTCAGTAAAACAATTTGTGAATCGATGTTTTTAGAAACGTCACGAGTCATATATTGTTTGAAATTGAGATGTTAGTAAAAACGTATATACTATTATAGTCATATCATGTGTTTTTGAGTGAAAAAACCCGTCTTTATAGTTGTAGTATTATTAGTAGGTGTATGATATATTTTAATAAATACTTTTTCTTAAATTAATTTATTTTTCAAAAATATTTATATTATACAGTTTTTATCAATTATCCAAAAGTTTTAAATAATCGTCTCATATGACGCTTTTGCAATCATCGATTCGTGTATAAATAATATCCTCAAAAAAACTACTTCGGAGAAGTAAAAAGACTTTCTGTGCGTAAGTTGAAGAGATTGGGAGAAAAGATAGAACTTTGGTGTTAATAAAGATTTGAAATCAATCTCAAAGTTCTATGCCAAAAAGGGCCACGGTTGAAAAAATAGAATTTGGGGCTTAATAAAGAAGTGAAATCAATACCCAAATGATGTGCCTCAACTTGAAAAAATATCTTATTCAAAAAAATTTCAAGATGTTCAACTGTACAAACATTAAAACATCGCCGCACGATCTAGGTTGTTACTTGGCTTGCTTGTGACATCTTTACTTTTTTGTTCAGTATTGTTTTCATCTTAGAACTCGGTTTGCGGCATGTGTTCCAGAATTTGTGCGATTCCATCCGAAGAATCGATTTTATTTATTTATTTGTGGCGGTTGCTACAGAGCGGTTGCTATGACGGACGAAAAAAAAAGACTTAGAAAATTTCAGTTTATAGCTTTGTCTCTCTCGCACTCTGCATTCAACCAACGCGTGCGAGTGAGAGGTCCGAGCGCCGAAACGAAACTTAGTGTATAATAGTCTCGCTATCGGTTGTCGGTGTGCTGTTTCTTATCGGTGTTACTTATGCACAGAAAGGAGTCTCTAGTGAGATTCCTCGATATTCAACAGTTATCATACGAAATAAGTCGAGCCGATAGAATATAGACGGCGACTAGAAGTACAATGGATGGTAAATGCAACTATAATTTTAATATGGTACGAGTTTCCGAGTGATACTTTAGGTTTTATTATAGAACGAATTCGGATTTTAATATAGATGTAAATAATAGTAGTATTGTACAGAAATTAGATTCGAGTTTAGAAATAATTCTATAAGATGTATTTAGAATATTGTAGTTATACTAAATATATTTGTATAATCAAAACAAATTGTATATTTCATCTACCTGCAATACCTCATCCCTCGATGACCACCATAGATCGTCACGCTTCTATTCTCCCGCATTTAAATTAAAACGTTCGTGTCTGAATACACAGCTCACTAAAAGAAATCCCTAACAAACAATAGTATAAGTGTTTAATTAAATTGTGAGTTATTGTGCGAGTGATATTGTTATTATATAATGTATAGGTAAAATAGTACCCGTCTGTCTAGACTCTAAATTCAGTTTATTTAATTCATATAATATACCCTGGGTTCTTTAAGTCAAATGTACCCAGAGTTTTAGAATTTAGTTGTATTTTTATCGATCAACAAGCAACATCACATTTCTACATACATTTTCTTTACATTTTTTTTTTTTTAAATATGGATCTCATGACACGTAAGTACCTTTATAGTTTTTTTATATGTAATACATTTAAGATTTTTTTTTTTTTTTTTAGTATATGAAGTATTCCATTTTTATTTGAATACTACGTTTGAAGAACTAATTAAAGTTACTTGTAAAGAATGTAGTTTAGATTTATTATGTTTAGATTGTAGGTTAAGGAAAAGAAATTTCTGTAGCAAGTACCATCTTGGAAAAAGCTCAAGATGGTATAAGTTTATTAATAATAAGTTTATTGGTAGACCGCAATGGTTAATCGAGGATATAACCAAATACTCGAGCTTCGATATCGAATTTTTCTTATGTGAAATCTTCGAAGAAGCCTATCAATTACATTGCGACGATGGGCATACCAAATGGAAACTCCATCTACTCGATAATAGTTTAGTTTGTAATATTATTATATATTAAAAATAAATCATAATAATTGGTTAGGTAAAATATTTAATAAGTGTTTTTATCGTAACTCCTCTATAGGAAGAAACTATTGGGAGGAGTTATTATATAAGATTTATATTCATAGGTTAAATAATGTAAATAATTTTAATATTAGTTTAAGTAATATTATATTTAATTTAAATTTAAAATTAGGTAAAAAATTAGAAGATAAGAAAAAATTAGAATTAGTAAAAACGAAAAAAATTAGTTGTTTAATTTTAGATTTATTAAATATTGATTACCTATAATGATAAGATAAAAGAATATATAAATAAAAAAAATAACTTTCCATGAGAAAGATGATGAGGAGGAGTCATGGTGAAAAACGTATAATACTATCACATCTTTAGGTGAGTAATATAAATCATATATAAAATGTGTTACAAATTAAATAATACGTCATTGGGTTTTACGACACTATTTGATCGAAAAACAACACTTCATGTATAAGTATTCTATTGTTAGCGGAAATGCCCTGTCCCAACCGGTCTATTCTCAACACGTGCAGGTCAGTTTCAGGAATTTTATCGATGCTCTGTTCAATACAATGACACCCAAAATAGTTAAAAATCTATAGTGATATACCTAATTCCCAAATAATATTTTACCTAACCCTGGCTTAATTTGTCTTCATCATCGCAAATGCTAAGAAACTTGCTCCGTTACCCGTCGATGTACGTTCAGTCTGTTCTAGACAACCATTTCGTACATACTATCTCCGCGTTTTCACAGTTCTTACACAACAGTATTAAATTTTTTCCAAGTGTTTAAACACTTTATTTAAACATGTTTAAATGCGATAAGTGTCCATCGGTTTTTAACGTGAAGGTATTTGTCGACTCATAAAAAAACTCATCTCGATATTCGATTCCCATGCACTATTTGCCCTACGACATTTAAATACAAGTCACATCTTAATAGACACCAAAAAAATCTTCATGATATGTATTTATATAATATTACTTTCATCATTCATGATATTAATTTATAATAATTTTTTCAGGGTATCATTAACGTGCCTGCACATCGTCAACCTACCGCACGTGAAGATATACAGATAGCACCGCAAATAACTGTTCCAGATATACTAGCTGGTGGTTCAAACATGTTATCTGATGACGATATTTGTATGATTGCAATGGATGCATATGAAATGCTAGACGCTAATACAGGTTAGTTTAATATACGTTAAATATATTTTATCACTCTCGACATTTTCGACAACACATTTTTAGATATTAATTAGGATTATTATTTTTTTCTTTTAAAGATTCTTACACTACAACCGATAACGGGAAACGTGCTTCTTCCGCAAACACTACGTCTGCTATCAAAGCTAAAAAAGCACGTTTACTTCTTGTACAGACTCCCGGCTTCATCGAAATTTCGTTTTCTGCAAATAGAAAAGTCGTATGGTATTACGTAAAAAATATCAATAATATACAAAACTGTATTGCATTTTTTAATTCGATTAAATCTGAATTAGTCGAATTACTAAAATCACAAGCGTCTAAACATCCAATCAAGTTTAATTTAAAGCTGGAATCTACATACAATATTCGAATGTTGATAATTCAACAGAGAACCGTTCATTTAAGACCTCAGCTAGGCCAATTTTTTCCGAAACTGGTGTACGGGAAATTGTGTTGAAGAAGGCATTATAAAATTAATGGCTGAGCAAGACGAATATTCTAGCAAGGGAAGTGGTTATACGCTACAGTGTATTGACGGAATATTATTAGGTGTTTATCAATATACACCTATGAGTGGTTCGTCTTATATTCCGTTACCAGATTTCATTGAAAGAAAAAAAGCTGTAATCAACCCGCAAAACTCAAACCAACAGTGCTTCAAGTGTGCTATATTAGCAAAACACGTTACGGGTTCAAATAAACAACGTATAGAAAATTATACAACGCACGAAGAAAAATATAATTTTTCCGATCTCACGTTCCCAACAAAATTACATCAGGTTAACATTTTTGAAAAAAATAATCCTAACGTAACTGAAGAAAAAACATATCATTTCGACTTGTTACTAATAATCGATGATGAAAATTATCATTTTACCTACATCTCTAATTTTTCCCGACTTGTGCGATCACAGAAAACCCGACATAATGCACGTGTTATATTTTGTAAACGATGCTTTACATCGTTCGAACCTCTAAATATTATTAATATGAATTAAATGAACGCATACGATTTAAAGAACACAAGTTAATATGCGGAACACATAAACCAATTCAGGGCAATTCTACCTCGAATGCCTGCTCCCGGATCGATGTTAGAATTCAACGCATGGAAAAAAACTCAACGACATCCGATAGTTATATATGCAGATTTTGAAGCACTACTAAAAAAATCAGATGAAAAATGTGGAAATAATACAAAAGTTATTCAAAAACACGAGGCTATGAGTTATGGATTTATGGTTAAAGCAAATAGCGACGTCTGCTTGAACAGTTTAATAACTTCACCTATAATTTTTCGTGGCGATGAAGATAATAAGAATGTGGGTGAACATTTTGTAAAGAGTATTGTTGAAATAGCTGAAAACATTGAAAAATTACTACAAACCAACATACCCATAACCTTTACTGCAGAACAACAACAAGCACATAATTTATTTAAGATATGTAATTTATGTAAAAACGGTTTCTCTGTGGGAAACCATAAAGTTGCTGATCACTGTCACTTATCGGGTAAATTTCTACAAACATTGTGTAATACCTGCAACCTCAAGCTTCAAACACCAAATTTTGTACCATGTTTTTTCACAATTTATCGAATTGTGATGCACATTTTATTGTAAATGAACTCGGTCTCGATGTGAAAAGAATTTCTGTAATACCAAACAGTGAAGAAAAATTCATTTCATTTTCAAAACAAGTTTCCAACAACTTTTCAATACGGTTCATCGACACATTAAGATTTATGGCTTCAAGTTTATCAACACTCTCGGAAAATTTATTAACACCAGTGTTCGGACCAGATACCGCCAGAGCGTGTCAGCTAATTGATTAATAATAATTAAAATTGATCCGGTTGCTAGCGCGCCTGCGCGGTTCGCCTCTGTGCGACTTCGCCTGTCGCGTCGGTTGCGAGCCACTCTCGTCCGAAGTGTCGCCGCGTTTCCGGTACCGGTCGTCGCCTTTTTTGTTTTTATTATATGATTGACATCGGTGGCAAATAACTTTGTCTTTTACATCGTGACCGTGCTCAAGGCGTATGTGACGCGGGCGATCTCTCAATTCCGTGACGGTATTGAGACTATCGTGTTTTTTCGTCGTGCACACGGGTGCAAAAACGAGTTATACACCAGCGCGGGCGGTGTGCGAGCCGTTGTTACCTTTTTTTGAATCTATGGTGCACCGGGCATCCATTAGCATTTGTATTTTTTGTTATTTTATATCCGCGTGTGGATGCGAAAGTGTATTGGGCCGTTTTGATTTTCGAATTGTTTCTTTTATGTCGTATGAAAGTCAATCAGATGCACGTGGGTTGCAGGATCTCGGCCGTCAACAGCACATCGTCCATCTTAAAGGTTATGGTCCAACTTCGGCGGCACGTTCACGGTAACGCGGTATCACGCATGTGATACGCGAAATTTTATATCTTTGTATATTATCATTTGTTGGTTTTACTATTATCAGTATTATTATTATTTTAGTTTCATTATTATTATTATATTACCACTGATTGGATAATTTTTAGTATTAGTAAAACACATTTTGATTTTATATAGTAGGTGGGCGCCTACTCCCAATATAAATTGTTATTTGAAGATACATGTATTTTATGTATGTGATGTACTGATCTATAATTTAATACAGTCCACAATTATTATTATTTTATTATAACAATCAGGTTTTTTTCTTTTGATTAAATCTTACTATTCCTACTGTTGATTGTCTATGTTGGTTATTAATTAAAAGTACACGCACTACAACCAGGGTTCGAAAAGTTTAAGAAACCGCTAAACACTTTAATGCCGAAGACTTGTCACTCGTTACTTGTAAAGGTATTTACCCTTATGAGTATACGGATGGTTGGAACAAGCTGGAGCAAACCAATTTACCAGAGAAAGCAGATTTCTACAGTACACTAACAGAATCATATATACAAGAAGAAGATTATGAACATGCAAAAACTGTTTGGAGTCACTTTGGATGCAAGACTTTGGGTGAATACAGTGATCTATATCTGAAAATTGATGTTTTATTGTTGGCTGACGTGTTTGAGAACTTCAGAGACCTATGTTTAACCACATACTGTTTGCACCCATCTTTTTACTATACAGCACCAGGATTCTCCTTTGATTGTATGTTAAAATATACCAGAGTCAAATTAGAGTTACTCACAGAGTATGATATGCTGTTGATGATTGAAAAGGGTAATTATAATAATTATATATAAAAATTTACATTTATAATATATAAATTGTTTATAGGAATTCGAGGCGGTTTGACACAAGCAAGTATGAGGTATGCTAAAGCTAATAATGAAAAGACCCTAGATTATGATCCAACAAAGTCCAAATCATGGTTAATTTATCAAGATTGTAAGTATACATATACATATATTTTAATTATTTTTTAATATTAATTTATTTTTTTAGGTAATAATCTATACGGTTGGGCAATGTCACAACACATGCCCTATGGTGGTTTTAAGTGGGTTGAACCTAAACTAGAAGGGCTTAATGATTTGAACGATACATCACCCATCGGACGGATATATGAAGTTGACATTACTTATCCCAAAGAACTCCATGATAAACACAACGACTTACCTTTCCTACCACAAAACGGTATCCCAGCTGGTTCAAAAGTTAAAAAACTCATGGCAACACTTCAGTCGAAAAAAAACTATATTATTCATTACCGAAACCTCCAACAAGCTATAGCCAATGGACTCATAGTTGAAAAAGTAAATGTATAAATGTTTTTATTTTACATTTATAATATAATTATTTTTTATTATAGGTTCATAGAGTAGTTCAGTTTAATCAATCACCATGGCTGGCTCCATACATAGCACTAAACACAGAGATGCGAAAAAAAGCAGCAAATGACTTTGAGAAAGACTCTTTCAAACTTTTAAATAATGCGGTTTTTGGGAAAACCATGGAGTCTATGCGGAAAAGAATAAAAATGGAACTGGTGTCTAGTGATCGTCGTTTACAAAAACTGATAAATCAGTCAACATTCAAACACTGTACCACATACAATGAAACTCTAAATGCAGTTGCATTAGAAAACAAAATCATTGATTTTTGTAAACCTATTTATATAGGTAAATTACATTTATTTTAAATTTTTTATTGTTATATTAATATTTTAAATTTTTTATCAGGTTTTGCAGTGCTGGAAATTTCCAAGTATTTAATGTATGACTATCACTATAACGTAATGCAGAAACATTATGATGATAAAATTGAGCTCATGTATACAGATACAGGTAAATTATTATTAATTTATTATTTTAGTTTCATTGGTATTAATTTAATTTATTATTTTAGATTCATTGGTGTACTATATTCAAACTGATGATTTTTACAATGATCTGTTGAACAATCCAAACTTGTTGAATCGAATGGACACTGCAAATCTACCCCGTGACCACCCGTGTTACATTGCTGAGAGAAAGAAGATTCCTGGGCTATTTTCTGATGAAACCGATGGACGTATTATAAGAGAGTTTTATGCTCTCCGTGCAAAGTCCTACGCTTACATTTTAGAAGATAAGGAGAAAATCAAAGCAAAAGGAATCCGTGGACATGTTGTTAGAAACCATATGACCTTTCAAGATCATAAACGATGTTTGTTTGGTGATACCAGTTTGGAAGTAACAACGTCAAACGTCTCTATCCGTTCATTCAAGCACAAATTAAAGACCATAAAATCCGATAAATTAACTTATAACAGTTTTGATGATAAAAGGGTTATACTTGAAGACAAAGTACACACCCTAGCTCATGGACACTATTCTATAGAGTGAGTATATAAATATATATATTTTAATTATTTTTTAATTAATAATTTTGAATTTTATAGGGAGGAACTCGAAGCAGAACTAGATAGTTAGTTATATATTTGTAATGATTATGCCTGTATATATAATTTTTTTTTGTAAATTTATTTTACTATAAATTATTTCTTTGTAAATACTTCTGTATAAAATATTTCTGTATAATTTTTGTACTTGTATATTTTACTGTAAACCATTTTCTTTGTCAATATTATAGTTAGTAGTATATATTTGTAAAGATTATTTCTGTATGTATAATTTTTCCAATGTCATATTTTTGTAAAGATTATTTTTTTTAAATATTTTTTGTAAGTATAGTTAGTATGGTATAGAAATAAAACTCAATTTTGAAATAAAAAAACATGATTACAATTTTTATGAATTATTTACAAACCATTTTCTTAAAGCAAACACTTTATAAAATGTACAATATTTAGGATTTAAGTCCTTATGAAAGATACAACAAGGTAAATTTTCTTCATCACATATTTGATCCAATCGAGGACAATCCAAGTCTTCAATGTTGATGACTGCAACGTGTGGTATATACTCTATAAGTAGTTGTTTTTTCTGTTCGCCTTTGGTGTAAATACAGTCAAACTTTAACGAATTCAATATTCTGCCAAGTTCTTCATACTCAATATCACCATAATCTATAGATAGCTGATGAAAATTTTGTAGCCACTTGTTAGTTTTCCGACGTTTATTATCTTGATTAGATTTTGAATTTTTAAAAATCCAGTGTTGAGTAGCCCATGTTTCTGTGTCTACAATAGACATCTCTTTAATCATATATTTGTTATTCACTCCAAGAATGCATTGAATGTCAATGATGCCTGTAGACATTATGGCTTGTCTTTAAAATAAGTTTCAATAGTATTGAGTTGACTATGTATAGCAGGTAATGTTTTTTTCAAATCGTTTACAGCTTCTAGAATAGTTTGTAATGTAACTTCAGCTTTTATCATATGCTCTGTTATATCTAAACACGTTAATTCCAACTTTTCTGTTTGTTCTTCTTGTAATTGAATAGATGTATGATTTTCTTCAATTAAATGTTCAATTTTATTTAATTTATCCGAATATGATTTAATCGAATGTTCAAGATTTGAATTAATTTTTTTTATTTCACCAGACTGAGAACTACCGAACACGTTCATGGTAGAAACTCAACTAAAGTTATTTTCTACTAGAGATAAGTTTCCCGTTCATCCTAAACGATTTGAATCGGCAATTGTTAACTTGGACACTGAAAACGGTACAGGTACGCATTGGGTAGCGTATAAAAAAATCGGAAAAAATGTAAAATATTACGACAGCTTTGGAAATTTAGCACCTCCGCTAGAAGTACAGAAATTATTTAATTTAATAATTAATATTTTCAAGGATGCGATATTAATTACAATTATAACACAGAGCAGAGATTTAATACATCAAACTGTGGACACTTGTGTATACAATTTTTATCATGTACACGATAACGTTAAACGGGAACTCGAGTGAACTGTCATGCGATTTATTTCCGCCCATAGAGGTAGAAAATACAGCACAAATATGTCTTTTGAGCTTGCTAACTTTGTTCATATACACCAAGTGACTTGAATACGTTAGACAATTGTGTTTGGGACTCGGGCATGGACGGCGAAGATAATAAAAATTTTATGAGCAACGATGTATTTACCGGTTGTATACCTCTAAAACATTTATTCAGATTTTGCGAAGATTATAAAAAAATATTACTAAATTGCAAGCAACAACTGATTTTAAATCGCTCGTATACCGATTTAGACGCATTATGTATGACGTAAACCGAAACCCCCGAAAACGTTGAAAAAAATAAAAAAATTACGATTGAATTGATTAAAGTGGTATAGAAGATGCCTATAATCAGAGTTAATGATAAAGAAAAATTTAAACTGTTGAAAGTGATAGATTCACGTAAAACGTTATCATGTGCGTTCAGAACTTGGGATCTATGTGAAGATCTTGTACTACCAAGAAATACTTCACATTCATGAACGATAAAGTCTAGCAGCTTGCTTGAAAAACCTAGATTTATTTTGTTTGGATTACAAACAGATAGAAAAAAAATATAGAAAACGACGCTGGGCGCTTTGACCACTGCCAACAAAAAAATCTTAAGGTAAACTTAAATTCTGAAGTATTTCCATATGAAGACTTTAGTGCTGATTTTAAAAATAATACCATCAGCTTACTGTATAAAGCCTATTCAGACTTTCAAAAATCGTATTACGAGAGAGATTATTCTGAACCATTGTTATCAAAAAATGTTTTTCAAACATATGTTCCAATCGTCGTTGTCGATTTATCGCATCAGAATGATTACGTTAAATCATCGATCATAGACCTACTAGTAAAATTTGAAACGGATACGGTTATTCCTGAGAAAACTGCAGCTTATTGTTTAATTTTACATGATCAGATTATAACTTATAACCCGTTTAACGGTGATGTTAGAAAACTTTAATTTTTATACATAAATATATATATTATTTCTACTTGTAATTATTTTTTTTTACCTTGTAAATATATTATTTTTACTTTGTAAATATTTTTATTACCTTATTATTAATAAATAAAAAGAAAAACTTTTTTTTTAAAATAACTGACTTGTTTTTATTTTACACAAATACTATACAAATATTTTACACGAAAGTACATTAAACAGTGTGTCGTGTTTAAGGTAGTGAGTTGGTAATGTTGAACTGTGGTCCGTATGGTCCATCGTTTTCATCTGTATAAGTATTGTATACGGTCCATATGGTCCATCGTTTTCGTCTGCATAAGTATTGTATTGCGGTCCGTATGGTCCATCGTTTTCGTCTGTACAGCTTGTCTGTGATGGAGGGAAGATATCAGAAAGAATTTCCTAAAACATGAAATATTAAAATATTTGTTTTTTATTAAGTAGGTTTTGTTATATTACCTCATTAAATATAGTGTAAAATGATAGCGGTGAAAAATGTTTCTCGTATCCCTATAAAATATAATATTATTATTTTGGTATAAGAAAAATAAAAAATATTTTTTTCTTACCTCATCTTTTTCTAATTCGTCCAACCATCTTTGTGCGATATGTTCAGCTGCATGTAATTGAAGCTGACTTGTGAAATTGTAGTCATTTACATGTGTTGCAATGAAAATGTTGTTAATGCTTTTCTCGCGATTTGTCATATCTTCAAGCGTTCTAGTTTCAACCTTGGTATTTGTTTTTAAGTATGACGCGATTTGATTGCTGTATTACGAGCGGTTTAACGATTTTGGTTTTTCTCTCAATGATCTCGAAAATTGACCACTCTAAATCTTGTAACTTTAATAAGTCGTTATGATTTAACAGTATGCGACATCCATCTTGAATTTTAGACTCTATAATGAGCATATTCTCTCCTTGGTACACCATACTAGATATTGTAATTGAATCGGAATCCAAAAATAAATTACGCTTATACTTTTGTGGTTGTTCGAGTATAAATGATAGAATGTTTCCCATAAGTCGGAAAATACGTTTGAGAAAATCGGCGGAAATATTTACAAAACGTGATGGTGTTATAATGTGAATCACGGTGTTTCATCTGTCGGATCGAGTCCGATGTTTAAAAACTTGCGAGATGAAAAATCAAGGAAAAAATTACTGCAATCGATTAGGTTAGCTGGTGGTGACGGAGGCACATATGTAAAAACATTCTTCTTGTAAACAGCACGCATGTTTTCAATCGAACCATCCATGTTCAAAAATTTTATCACAAAACAACGCACTTAATCGAACGAAGAGTGGAGATAGACTGATTTAATTTCAGATTTTGAAACCCTCACATGTATATTTTATGGTAGGGATTTCTTCTACATGTTTAAAGCATGCATGTCAGAACATGTTAGATTATTGAATAATACTATTGTTTGTAATGCAAACAAGACTCTACATGCTTGTTATACTATAATTTTTCAAATGGTAATATACCGGTAATATGTGATAACAACAGGGATAGATAGCGTTATTTGTTGAATATGTGTGTACCGTAATATAGTGTGTGTGTACAATCATATTATAAAATAGTTCTTCTGCGCATGTGCATGTACAATAATATGGCGCGTGTACAAAATATGGCGTATGTACAATAATATGGTGTATGTAATATGATAACATGATAACCACGGCGGCGGGGACGGAGCGGCGGCTCAGCAAGGCTCAGCGGCTCAGGGGCTCAGGTTCCAGAACTCCCATTTTACACCTACTATAATTATAAATTACTTAAAATATTATAGATAAACATTCGAGTAAAGATGATATTAATGTTAGTCTATTACAAGTACAAATGAATTTAAAAATTTGAGCTCAAGCTTTAAGAGTACTCCTAAAGAAACTATTGAATCTTGTATGTATCTACCAATATATTTATAAATTATTATTTATACATTCTTATTTTTAATTAAGTTACATAATGCAATACTTATCATTAGGGCTCGGAAGTTGATGCATTTTTTTGGAACTTTTTAGACGATGCTCTCCTGGCCACAAATCTGTTTCATAAGCATGTGAATCTAAAAAACTAATTTTTATTTTGCATTTTTTGGTGTTTATTACTTTTTAAGTCATTTTTTGAGATTAATAGGTCATTTTCCAACATTTTTAATTATTTTTACTGATTTCACACTAGTTCATTTCTTATCGTTTCTTGTCGACCATTATGCCGATAACTTAAACAACCACAGACTAAGATAAGTACCTATCCAATTTTATCTCGACGATTAAATTATTGTTGTTATCGTATTGTAGTGAATAATATTATACCTACATTTTATTATTTTTCGTAATATTTTCGAAATGCCGAAAATTAAAACGTCGGTTAGTGCTCGTCTGCGTGCATTTGTGTCGGAATTCAGCGACGATATTTTTTTTCTTTCGATGGCACAGTTCTTTATTGTAAAGTATAAGAAGTAAAGATGGCCTCAGAAAAAAAATTTACTATTGAGCAACACATTTCTTGTATAAAACATAAAAATGGTATAGAGTGCAATCATTTAAAACAAAGTCAAAGTTTTCATACTACGTCGTCAAAAAAATCTACTTTTAATTATGATTTATGTCAAGCTCTTTTATCAGCCAATAAATATAAAATATTCCCCTACACAAAATATCAAATGAATTATTCCGTGCATTTTTGGAAAAATACACGCACAAAAATATTCCTGACGAATCAACGCTAAGGAAAACCTATGTTGTTCAATGTTACGAAGACTGTATTAACAAAATAAGAAGTTATTGCGTAACCAAAAGCTATGGGTTTCTATAGACGAAACCACGGATTCAGTAGGACGGTATGTGGCTAACGTGATTGTCGGTACATAGGAAGTCGGAGGCCCAGGAAAAATAGTTTTGCTTAATTCAGAAATTTTAGAAAAAGCTAACCTACCTCCATCGCCAAATTATAAGATACATCTCTACATATTTTATGGCCCTAAGGAATAAAGCATGACAATATTTTGTTGTTCTTAAGTGATGCTGCTCTCTATTCGATGAAAGCTGGCAGAGGTCTAAAAATCCAGTACTCTAAAATGGAACACGTAAGTTGTTTGGCCCATAGATTACATAGGGTTGCGGAAGAGATTCGAAAACACTTCCCAAAAGAAGATCAGTTAATATCGAACATCAAAAAAATATTTTTTAAATGTCTATCACGTGTTCAATATTTCAAGGAAATGGTACCTAATATTCCTCTACCACCACAACCGGTATTGACAAGATGGGGTACATGGTTAAAAGCTGCTACTTATTTTAAAATAACATTTTAAAATTTTGAAAATTATTATGGGACTAAACAAAAATGATTCTACGTCAGTTGAAAAAGCACAGGATCTTATAAGCGATGATAATGTAAAACATAATTTAATTTACATTAACTCAAACTTTGGAACTCAGGCCGATTCTATTACCAAGTAAGAAACTTCAGGATTCAGGCTTTATGATTCAATACAAATTGTACAAGATATTTTAATAAAAATTGAATCAGCAGCAGTTAATAGAATTGGAAATTAAATAAAAAACAAATTTAAAGCGGTACTTGCCAAAATTACTGGATTTCAAACGATGTCAACAATTTCTAAAATTTTAAATGATGAAGAAGCTTCAAGTGAGTGTTTTCCGGATGATTTCAGTGCTGATGATTTGGTCCATTTCAGATTTGCCCCAATCACTTCAGTAGACGTGGAGAGAAGTTTTTCCAAATATAAAAATTTATTAACAGATAATCGTCGTTCATTTACTTTCGATAACATAAAATACCCTCTAATTGTATAATGCAATGATTTTGATTTTTAAATAATGTGTAAGCATTGATAAATTTATAAAACAAATATTTTTAATTTTTTTTTTCCTATTTTTAGGAAATTTTTTACCTTTTTTATGGTCATTTTTATTGTTTTTAAGGTCATCAACTTCCGAGCCCTACTTATCATTTTTAAAAATTATTAGTTACTACCTGATTTGTTAGGCCAGCCTGTTCTAGTTATGAACAAAATAATTCAGCTTCAATGAATTATCTTAATGAAACTCATCCAACAAGTAGGTTATAAATACTTATAAGTTATGCATAAAATTGATCATAGGTTTTTTTTTTTTTTTTTTTTTTTTTTATTTATTATGGCTTCGACATCGAAGGTCTTTAGCCTGCATTAAATTAATATACAAAAATGAACATTATAATTATTACAAGTATTTACATGAGTTTACAATTTGTGACTTATGTTTATATTATGGAAGAATACATTGATTGCGTCCGTATTTTCTTCATTGAGTGCTTGATGGAGTGAGGTGGGGTTTTTGAGGATCTTGCGGGCTTCGGTGTATTTGGTGCAATTTATGATGATGTGTTCAAATGTGAGTATCTCATTGCAAGTATCGCATACTGGGGCTGGTTCTTTTCTTATGAGATAAGCATGAGTTAAATGTGAGTGCCCTATTTTAGCTCGAGTAATATTTACTTCATCTCTTCGTTTAGTGTTAGGAGGGTATTTTAATTTTTTAATGTATAATTTTACATTTCTCAGTTTGTTAGAGAGGGGTAGGTTAGACCAGAATTTTTGCCAATCTTCCATTAATTTATGATGTATAATGTTGTAATTTTCAGATGAGGTAAGTGTGCTTATCTTTGTGGAGGAAGGAGATGTGGTGGCTTCATAGGCTATAGAGTCAGCTTTCTCATTTCCGGGTATCCCAATGTGAGAGGGGACCCACATGAAGCTTGTTGGTCTATTTATTTCAGATACTAGTTTCTGGATATGTTGGACGAGCTCGTTTTTTGAATAGGGGTTAGATAATGATAAGAGGGCACTCAGAGAGTCACTGATGATAATGCTGCACTTTTCCGGGTTTGAAGATGATACAATTTTTAATGCTTCATAAATGGCGAAAGTTTCGGCTGTATATATGCTGGTGGAAGGCGGAAGTTGGAAAAGATGATTTTCCTGGTTTGTGATGACGGAGAAACCTACACCATTTGTATTTTTGGAGGCATCGGTGTAGATTTGAGTGTATTCCGGGAATTGTTGGTGTATTATTTCCAGAAAACGGTTTCGTATAATTAGATTGTCAGTGTTATGTTTGCAGTATTCAGTCAGTTCGGTGTTGATGATTGGCAACCAGAGCCAGGGAGGATGAGACGGTTGAATTATATTTAATGTTTGTGTTTGGAAGAATAGGTTTTCACTAATAGTTTTAAAGTTTTCAAGTAATGTTCTTCTAGAGGGTGATAGATTATAGGGTAATGGGTTGTGAAGAATATAGTTGGAGATGTGATCAGATAGATTTTTAATTTTGGTTACATATTTTAAGATATGTTTTTGGCGTCTGAAATGAAGGGGAGCTTCTCCTGCGTAATAGAGTATACTGTCAACTGGGATCGTCCTAAAAGCTCCTATGGCTAAACGTATGCCTTGATTGTGTATGGGTTCTAGGGTATTTAGCACTTTTTTTTTTGCCGAATTGTAGATTATATCTCCATAGTCTATTTTTGATAGAATGAGGGCTTTGTAGACTGTGATTAGGCTATTTGTGTCAGCTCCCCAGTTAATGTTCCCAAGTATTTTTAACGTCTTAATTCTTGATTGGCATTCTGTTTTTAATTTTTTTAAGTGAGGTCTCCAGGTGAGTTTGTGGTCAAAGATGAGGCCCAAAATTCGGATAGTGTTTGCAAATGGAAGTTGTGTGTTCATGAATTTTAATATTGGTAGGGGTTCCTTCTTCTTTTTATTGAAAACGATACACTGTGTTTTGGTGGGAGAGAAGCTGAAACCAGTTTCAGAGGACCACCTGGCAAGAGAATCAAGTGCTTGCTGGAGGAAAAGAGTAGTTGTTATAATTTGCGATCCACTGCAATATATGGTGCAGTCGTCGGCAAAGAGAATGAATTTGGCTGGTTTAGGTAGGTTATTGCATATGTTGTTTATTGCTACCAAGAAGAGAGTGACACTAAGTACAGACCCTTGAGGTAATCCGTTTTCAATGGTGTGAGGTGATGAGATTTTGTCGTTGACTTTGACGCTAAATGTACGGTCTGCTAAGAAGTTTTTTATGAATTTGAGGAGGTTGCCGTTTATTTTCCATAGATGGAGAATTGTCAGAACTCTTTTTTTCCATACCGTGTCGTATGCTTTTGTTATGTCCAAGGCTATTGTGATGAGGTGATGATTACGTCTGAACGCTGAGCAAATATCAGTGTGTAATGAAGTTAATGCAACTAATGTAGAGTGGTTTCTTCTGAAACCGCATTGTTCTTTGGTAAGTAGTTTGGTTGATTCTAGTATCCAGATAAGTCGTTTATTTATTATTTTTTCTAATAGTTTACTTAGTGTGTTGATCAGTGATATAGGTCTATAGTTTTCGATGTCGAATTTACTTTTGTTAGGTTTTGGAATGGGAACTACATAAGCATGGCGCCATTGATTAGGGAAAAAACCCTGGGACCATATGCTGTTATATATTTGAAGGATGGTTTTAATTCCTATTAATGGAAGATTTTTAATAAAAGAGTACGGAATATTATCAGGGCCGGGGCTTTTGCTTTTACAGCTTTGAAGTGCAGCAAGTAGTTCTGAGATATCTATGGGTTTGTTGAAGTGTTCATTGTTTTGGTCCATTGAAGATATGGGAATATCTGGAGAAGAGTTTCTGAGGGTTATGAAATCATAATTGTAATTCTCGTCGCTATTGTTTTTATGGAAAAAATTTGCGAAGGCTTCAGAGGCATTTTGTGAGGATGTTATTTTTTCTTGATTATACAGGAGGATATCAGGGATGGTGTTGAATTTATTGCCTCTGATGGAGTTGATTTTATTCCAGATGATGTTTGAGGGAATTTTGTGCTTTATAGATGACGTAAAATTTTGCCAAGATAATGTTTTACTTTTTTTTGTGGTAAAGCGCGCTATAGCTCTGTTTTTTTTAAGCTGGATGTGATCAATGATTGATTTAGTTTTTTTATATCGGTTAAGGCTTTTTTTATAATTTTTAATAGCATCTTGACATTCTTTGTTCCACCACGGAACAGATTTTTTGATGTTTTTATATGTTTTTAGTCCAATTGATAAGTTAGCTGCTTCTATAATAATGTCAGTAAATTGTTTAACTATTGAGTCCATTTGTAGTTGATTGCCGTATGAGTTAAAGTCCAATGAGTTTTGATTTAATTCGAATTCAATTTTTTCAGAGAAGAGTTCCCAGTTAGGATTTTTAAGGTTCCATTTTGTGTAGCATTTTTTCCCCTCGAAGTGGTTTTGATACTGGATTCCAATGGGCCAGTGATCGCTGTCGCTGTAGGCTGGAAGAACTTGCCAGTCAAATAAAGTAGTGGAGTTGGTACTAGTAATTGTCAGATCTATTGCAGAAAAGGTTCCATTTGAGATATTGTGTCTAGTAGGTTCATTGTTGTTAAGTAGGATGAGTGTTTCTTCTTCTAAAAATTCTTCGACCATATGGCCTCTATGATCAGTGTAGTTGCATCCCCATGAGGTATTGCGGCTATTGAAGTCACCCAAAAGGACGAATGGTTTAGGGAGCTGCTTAATAATATTCTTTAATTGTTGCTTAGATAAAATTTTGCTATCAGGGATGTATAAGTTGCATATACATAAAGGTTTTTTAAATTTGACTAAAGTTGCGATGGCTTCGAGATCAGAGATAATTGGTATATTTTCAGAATCGATGGTGTCTATGATGAAGGTAGCTACCCCACCACTTGCCCTGAGAGCGTCGGTTCTGTTTTTAAAATAGCCGGTGTAATTTTTGATACTTGCTGAGTGACTACTCTTAAGGTTGGTTTCCTGGAGACATAGTATTGAGGGTTGAAGATCGTATATAATGCGATTGATGCCGGCAGAACGTTTATAAAAACCGTTGATGTTCCATTATATAAATAAGGTCATAGAGAGAGGAGTAGTTTTTTTTTTTTTTAATATTATTCTGGAGGAGGAATGCTTTGGAAAAGGAGGTTTGATAGTTTCGTTATTTTAGTTTTTATGCTGCGGTCTGTTAATAAGGGTCTAATTTGTTCAATTAAGTTCTGTATATTGGTTGCATTTGATCCGACTTGGTTGCATAAGTCATGGATATTTATGTTTTTGTTTGAGAAATTTTCAAGTATGTATTTGAGAGAATCTTTGTTGATAGATGAAACTTTATTTATAAGAAAAATTTCAGATGCTAGTTCAAGTCGTTCGTCTAATTTATCTGTATTGCTACGTGTGGATGAAGTAGATCTAGATCGGTTTTTGATTTTTTTAATTATTTTTTTTTTTTCTTTAGTAGATTTATTTTTTTCTTGTGTGATATCATGTGTTTCCATATTAAAAGAAGAGGATAGAGGTGATAGTGGGGATGAGGGACATGTGGATTCGGGGGCAGGTCTTTTATTATTGACTTGGTGATTTTGTGTTTCCAATGTGTTTGTATAATTTATGTCTAGCATGTTTGTGTCATTATCTTGACTTAGCGTCTCCTTTGTAATAGGAGTTATCTCGGAAGTTGAGTGGTATGTGGAGAGTATGTTTGAGTCATCATTTAGGGTGTTCATATTTTTAGGTAGGGATGAATTAGTGCATGACGTCTGACTTTCATTAGGTTTCTCATTGGTATCCGGGGGTTTTACAGTAGTATGTAGGGTAATGTTATCTGTGATTGTTAGTTTGTTTGAGGTGCCCGTGTTCTCGGGTAAGGTTGAGCTGGTATATGACATCTTACATGACGATGATACGTGCCTGTTCTTTTGCATAGGAAGCAAGTAACAGTGTCGTCGGTAATAAATATACGGTAGGTGGTATTATCTGAGGTAATAGCGATCGATCCGGGGAGTTTTAGAAAATCTTCGGGGCTTATGTAGAGTTGTCTTCGGAAACTTGTGATGTGTGCGAATTGATCTAATTGAAAGCCTGCCTTGAGCGCGGTGATCGGAGATGTTATTTTTATGTCGAGGTTCACAAGTGCTTCAATGATAATATTATTAGGAATGGCGGGATATACATTTGATAATATAATGCGTTTAGATGGGTTTATTAGTTTCCGTATCGGTATTTCGATACTGTCGATATATATGGCCCAATGTTTGTTTATTATATCATTAGCTATTTGTTGACTTTTAAGAAATACACAGAACCGGTT
This sequence comes from Aphis gossypii, assembly GCF_020184175.1. Lineage (NCBI taxonomy): Eukaryota > Metazoa > Arthropoda > Insecta > Hemiptera > Aphididae > Aphis > Aphis gossypii. The sequence continues at coordinate 24,863 of NW_026083305.1, forward strand.
ATTAGATATGCGTGATGCAGATATTATGGTGGAGGCATCAGTAATTTTATTGAGCGCAATTATATATTGGATTTGTTTAATTCCGTCTACAGAGTTCATTACTATGGCTTGTTCCATTTTTGGCGTGTAGGAATTTGCAGTTGTTTCTGCGAAGCTTTTACCTTGGAAGTTGTTTATTGGAGAATATGATGAGGTGGGTTGAGAGATGGCTTGAGATAGAGTGGTAGAATTAGATTTGTTGTTTTGTGTTAGTTGTTTATTAGAAGCTAATAATTTATCATTTAGAGATAGTTTATTAGTGAGGGTTTGCGAATCTAAACGCGATGTGCTAGGCTAATTGTTCATTGCGCATGAACGCCGAATAATATACGTATTTAGTTTGTATTAGATATAAAAATTATCAGTCTTATTAATAAGTGAATGCATATTACCGATTTAGTGTAGAGTTGGGTCACTTCTATCGGAAGATAAAAATGCGGGTTGCGATAAGCCGATAATGCTATACACACGTGTTGCTCGGTCGGGAGTCAAACACGAACTGTTATCATAGGTTTTATTAGCTTTAAATAGTTAAATAATAAGATCAAATTTATTTTTAAGGTGAACCATATGATGATCTTTTATTGACACCAGAGTATACATCTTTAAATAATGTATTTTAAGAAAACTCTGTTAATAAAGAAGGTACAACTAAATACTACTTAAGTGCTAAGTTATTTTCAAACAACATACCTAAATTGCTTTTTTTTAAATTTGTTCTGATATTAAACGATCATTTAGATGACATTAATGAAATAGTTGAATTTATATGAAACTCTGGTAATGAATGCAATTTTATGATTGACAATGATGTAATTAAAAATGTTGAAAATTCTACTAATTGTAGTTTGACTGAAAGTGTGAACATAAATGGTTTGTATTTCATTAAATTAATTGTAGTTGGAAAAATATTATTTAGAATGTTTGTTTTAGATAACTATTGTTGCAAAAATCTGTTGGCCATTAAATCATAGATAGAAAGACGACAAAATCAATGTTAAAACAGATCTTGATACAATTACAAATGACAAATACTTCAAACACTAAAATAGTGAATGCCATAAAAAATGTGGACAAATTATTATGAAATCGGATTCTAGAAGAAATCTTTAGCTCTACCAATTCCCACATTACCTACTGTTTTCATTAATTTATTACCGGCAAAATCCATTGAAGAAGTAGATTTACTAGAATCTCTTTTATCAGATGAGACTGATGGGTTAAAGCAGGGGTCGGCAACCCGCGGCCCGCAAAGCATTTTTTGATGGCCCGCACATGGTGGTTAATTTTTGTGTTTTATTTTTGTTCAATAAAATTCTATATAGTTATATAGCCAGTTTAATCTATAAAATTATTATTATCTAATCGGACTTGAAGATAATGATGGCTGCACTACTCAGTCATATAATTACTTTGCGTTTGTAGCGACTAGCGATTAGTATTACACCGTACGTGTGACTGTTTGTGTTTGTAATAGTTTCATTTTAAAAGTAAATTCAAACATTATGGCAACTAAAAAAAGAAAAATTTGTGATGAACATCGTTTTTTTAATAATTCTTGGGTTGATTTATATTTTTTCGTCGAACACAAAGGTAAGCCATTATGTTTAATTTGTCAAAAAACAGTAGCAGTAATGAAAGAATATAACATAAAACGGCATTATGATAGTGAATATAAATCAACTTTTGAAAATATCATTGGTGATTTAAGAAAAATAAAAGTTAATCATTTAAAATCTTTGTTAAATAGTCAACAAAATATTTTTAAAAAACAAATTAGTCAAAATAAATCAATAGTGCGGGCTAGTTATGTAGTTTCACAAATGATATCGAAGAATAATCGTCCCTTCACTGATGTTGAATTCATTAAAAAATGTATGCTTGCTGTTGTTGACGAAATCTGTCCAGATAAAAAAAAAGACTTTGAAGACATTAGCCTTTCTGCTCGAACTTGCGTAAGAAGAACTGAAGAATTGGGAAATAATTTAATGCAGCAACTTAAAGAAAAAATTAAATCGTTCAATTTTTTTTCACTCGCGATGGATGAAAGTACAGATGTATGTGACACAGCTCAACTTTTAATTTTTATTCGAGGGATTGATGATAATTTTAATGTTTACGAAGAACTTGCCGATCTTTGTAGTTTAAAAGGGACTACCACAGGAGACAATCTGTTCAAAAGTATTGATAAATCACTAAACAATTTAGGATTAGAATGGAAAAAATTAGTGAGTGTAACAACAGATGGTGGGAAAAACATGAGTGGTTCAAATAAATGTGCGGTAGGAAGAATAAAGAAAAAAATGTTACAAAACGATTATGAAATTCCTATGAATTTTCACTGTATAATTCACCAAGAAGCATTGTGTTGTAAAGTACTTGCGTGTCAAGAAGTTATGAGTGTTGTTATTTCCTCAATCAATTTTATTCGAAAAAATGGTTTGGGTCATCGTCAATTTCAAAATTTTCTGGATGAAATTGAATCAGAATATGGCGACGTTATATATTTTACAGAAGTCAGATGGTTGAGTAGAGGTGCGGCACTTAAACGATTTTTTAATCTACGAATAGAAATAGAAATTTTTATGAATGAAAAAAATAAAATCGTTTCTGAACTATCAGATGAATCATGGATTCTCGAATTAGCATTTTTAACAGATATAACAACAATGAATTGAATATAAAATTACAAGGCAAAGGAAATTTACTCTCAGATATGTACACTGATATTAAATCGTTTCAAGTAAAATTAAAACTATTGTACAAAAATTTCGACCAACAAATATTATATCATTTTTCGTGTTGTAAATCTGCGATTGAATCTTTTGTAATACCATTGCAGTGGGATTTAATTAAACCTAAATTTCTCAATATCATTGAACAATGGCAAAACGAATTTTCAACAAGATTTGAAGATTTTTATAAATACGATAAAGAAATTAAATTATTCCAGAATCCTTTTCAAGTGGACATAAATAATGTCAAGAATAATTTACAAATGGAAGTCATTTAACTTCAAAATGACGAGGTTCTAAAAAATTATTTTCGGGAAGCAACTAGTTTGCCTCAATTTTATAGTTGTCTTCCATTATCTACCTTCCCTGGAATCAGACAATTCGCACAAAAATTTATAGCGGCGTTTGCAAGCACATATATATGTGAGCAGACATTTTCCATTGTGAAATATAGAAAAAGTAAGCACTCTTCACGCCTTAGTGATGAAAATTTACGAGCTGTATTACGAGTCTCAACAACTAGTCTGGAAGCTGATATCGAAAATTTAACTAATAAACTGCAGACACAGAAATCGCATTAATTTACAATTTTAAAATTTTTTATTCAATTTTTTCCAGTAACATTTTCGTTTTTTTACTCTCATATTTCTATGTAAAATAATCAAATATAATAGCAATACAATTATAAGTATTATATCATAATATGTATTTTTTTTTTAATGTGGCTCTTGATGATCAATTGAAAAAAAAATATGGCCCTCGTGGTTAAAAAGGTTGCCGACCCCTGGGTTAAAGAATCAAGAAGAATTAGTGAGTATGTATACATTTTGAATCATATTTTTGTATATTTTAAATATTTACTTAAATAACTTACTTCATGTCTAAAACTTGAACTAACTACTATGCATAAATATTGTTATAGTTTAAATATCTATTTAAAATACTTTAATATATATGCCATAATTTTTGAAATTTCAGAAAACTTATGTTTATATGAAAGTTGGAAGTATTAATTCCTTCAGTGCAGCAATAAGATAAGCAATTGACACATGCTTTAATTATAAAATATTATCTGCTTTCAGTTATAAAGGAAAAACAAAACGAAGTTTTATTAATTTAAAATTATTCTCCATCATTTATCATTTATGGTGAGTATTTACATTTATATAATATATTATAATAGTTTAAAAATATTAAAATTATTTGTTACAGAAGCTTTGTCTGGTTTTCGAACTGATCCACAGAAAGAAATTACATTCCACAATGTTACAGACAATTACATTAGACATTCTGGCTTTCTAGTCTCAAAAGAAATACCATCTTTAATGTTGTAATTATTATTTAGTAAATAATCACCTTTATGGATCGTATAAAAAAGTTCAAATTTCTTCTTTTATATTTTATTCTTATTTATAAAAAAATGTACCTATTAAGTGCAAGTATTATTATAGTAATTTTATATACATATATTATTACTACATGTTAATAATGTACATTCTTAATTTTGAAAGTGTTTTGTTAAGCTGCATATTTACTTAATTATTATTATTTACTTAACAAGGTTTTTACTTTTATTCTATTATATCAACTATGATTTTTTCTTATATTGGAATTTATATTTCTATATTGGTTATATAAATAGCTAATATGCCATTGCTACTATATATTTTAACATTTCAAATAATTATGTACTGTTTATATTATGTTCTTTTAGTTCTTTTAGTTAGGTTAAGGTAAACCTACTATAATTATGTATTTATAATTTTCTAATAAATAAGCAATTTGTATATTATTAATCTTACTAAACATATTATTATACACATTTTATAATGAATTTAATAAATATTTGTTCCTCATTCGTGTTTTTTAGTTTAATTTTATAGTTAAATAAGTACCTATTATATAATAATAATGGAACTATGTGGGTGACAAGCAATATATTATATACCTAATATATATATTTATATATTCTGAAACTATATATAATACAGTTGTCGAATCTAAAAAACTTTTGTTAAACCCTTTCAATCTGGTTAAAATTATAAGATAATCAACCTATTTTATAGTCAGGATTTAATTTAATTTTTTTTATGGGGGAGAGGAAGTAGTAAATGGTCAATCTAGCATAGACATTTTTAAATAAAGGTCAGACCTTTAGGTCTTCATGATAGAGTTGAGGGGAATATAGAATACGAAATTTCATTGCTAATATATATACATATACATGTACAATGTATATATTATATAGTATGGACGGTTACTGTATTAAACATTGAACTGTTATATACCAGTTGATAATACAATGTATGAACCCCGTTGAATCAAAGAAAATTGAACTGTTATTACACAAGAAATTAAACCAAAGGGACACGGTGTATTATATATCAAGGTACACTGATGCACGGTTATTACACCGATATGAGCACTCTAAATACACGGTTTAACCTGTATAAAAAAAATCGGTATTCAAAATCAGAAAAATAAACGGTTCACTGAACAGGATTTATACCGTACTCTGCACCAACACATCTTAATATATTAAATACTGGCAGCACTGAAAATGCTATTCGGGTATTAAACAAAAAAAAATTAACGACCATACTCATGATTCTGATGCAGCTAAAATTGAAGTAAAGGCTGCAATTACAAAAATTAAGATACGTGCTCTTCAAACAATGGAGCCTACATCAATTGTAATAAACGAATGTGTTGAACCTTTATCCGAAGCAGCTAAAGTAAGTACAAATTTCGGACAGCTTTTTGTTTTTACTAGGCCTGTTTAATTAGAAAAAAATATTATATACATATATATATATATATATATATTTATTAAATTATTTAAAAAGATATTCTTTGTTGTTTGAATTCAGGATACTTTGCCAAATAATTCAACTTTAAAAAAAACGATTCGCCGAAAACGTCAAGAAATCCAAATGGCACCACATAATCCAATCGACTTAACTACACTACACATCCCACCCGCGTATACTATGTATTCTCCATCAAACGGTAATGAGGAAATATTTTTACAAAGTAATAGTGGTCCAGGTTCTAATAGAATATTATTTTTTGCTCGATCTAAGAGCCTTGATATTTTGGAAAATTTGAGAGTTTGGTACATAGTTGGTACATTTAAAGTTGCACCTCCATTATTCAGTCAAGTGTATGTAATATTAGTTGAATATTTATATGGTATACTGCCCATGGTTTATATTTAAATCCTCGATAAACAATCAGTAACATATGATCATATGAAAAATGTAAGACCAACTAAAAATCCTAAATCAATTTCATGCGATTATGAACAAGCGGCCATAAAATCAATAAAAAAAGCATTTCCTAATGTTAAAAAATATGGGTGTTATTTCATTTGTCGAAAAATTTTAAAAAGCAAGTTGGTGCATTAAATCTCACAACTCGATATAACAATGACGCTGTTTTTCTATAACTGTTAAAATGATAATTTCATTAGCATTTAAAAAACTAGAAGACCTTGATTTTGAAGTTGATTTATTAGCTCAAAATCTTGATGATGAATTAAATAATTTATTAGAATGGATCGACGATAATTATATAGGTCGAATTAACCGTAATGGTCGAAGAAGAAGAAATGCGCGTTTCCCTCCAGAAATTTGAAATTTATATGATAGTCTTAAATTCAGAAAATAGGATAAATAATCATGCCTAAGCAGCAAATAGAAGGTTGAATATTGAAATGGGAGTATATGGCCCAACAATTTGGACATTTATAAATTGCCTAAGAAGGGTTCAAACAAGCCTCGATGTTTTTATGGCGCAACTAACTGCCGAAGGCAGTCCCCCTAAAAAATTAAAAAAATATGGCGACCTAAATTATCGATTACATAAACTAGTTAGTGAATATAATATGAGAAATTGTATGGAATATTTAAAGGGAATCGCTCATAATATTTCTGTAAAATAAATTTCAATTGTATACTCGTATTATTAATTCATTTTTTTTAAATAGATAATTATACAAATGTCAGGTATCAATATATATATTTCAACCATGTTACATGTATTATTAAACATATAAAACTTTATTGTTATATTATTTATTTTGTATTTTTAAAATATATGTGGGTTAATAACCTACACCTTTATCTTACCTATATAATCGGTTTTTACGTTACACAATAACAGCTATATTTGGTAGTATTGCACTATTGAAGATTTTATTAAGATTATTTTTCATAATAGTAATAGTTAATTAAAAAAAAAAAAACGACGCGCCGAAATTTTCAGCACCGAAACAGCCGTGCCGAAATGTCTGATTCCCTGAGTTGAACATTCTTTCTTTTTCATAATTGTTTTGGTAGACTTTTTTTGGAAACAGGTCACTGACCCTGGCACCACAAAGTAAAATTTTTGGTGAAAAAATGGTTTCAAAAATTAGTAACCAATTCGTAATAATTTGTAGCCACAATTTGGAATGTGTAACCTAGGTATATCCGCCCAAAATCCATTTTCTATTTGCGGGTGCCAGTGTCGGTTGTCTCCAGCACCCGAAACTCGGAAAAACGTCGTACAGTGTTCGAAATGGTTTCACAAATTAGGTATCAATTCGTAATAATTCGTAACTACAAATTTGACATTTGTAACTTAAATTTATTTGTCTAAAACCAATTTTAACTTCTGCACCCCCAAAAATAAAAAAATTAATTGTCTCTTAAAAGGTGGTTATTTTAAAGTAAATACTCTCATTATGTAAAATAATTTGTACTGTATAAAAAAAATACATAATTTTATTATGTTCCAATATGATATAACTGTAAACCTGTCCAGGATTAACTTTTTTCACACTTTGCAATAAATTAGGTTTTAACTATACAGTTTTAATATTTAAGAAAATGTCAGCGCAATATTTTTTTCTCTCTCTAACCCACGCGCAACGTCGGCAAAACGCATTTACCGAGAGTCGGTTTTTTAAATATTTAAAAAATCCAAGAGTAATATCACCCATTACAAAAAGAGCATACTATTTTTGAATATATGACATATCGGTTTTATATTTTATTGTTAATTGATTTTATATTCATCTCTTAAAATAATAAAAAAATGTAGTAAATTTAAATGATGTTTAAATTGTTTTGTAACAGTATTTTTTAGATAAATCGATATATTACACCTGTTCGCGTTCATATGTCATTGTGTTGTATTCGTTTGGTTTCGTTTTATCATTTTCATGTGATGCGTTGCGGCGCGTTGCGTAGCGGTGCGTTACGTAACCGCGGTCATTGTCGGCGGCGGCGATAAAGGCTCGGTCAAACAGAACGCGGGCTGCCCGCCGCGATCTGTAATGTCAAACAACGCGCGGGAAATTTAGCGTGGTCTGTTGTTTGGTGTTCCACCATTTGTGTTACACACGTTTGTTACACCGTTTTCGTTCTGGTATAAGCTATTTAACTATATGGTGACTAAAATTACCTAATTTGAAACTGAAAAATGACATCTAGTAGCAGTTCTGACGAAGAACTTCTTCTTTTCCTTGCACTGAAGAAAACCAAGAAAAGAAGAAAAAGGGTGCATGAATTAAATGAAAGAAGAGAAGAGTTTGGTGAGTTTCATCGCCTCTGCAAAGAATTAAGTTCTTACGAAGACCGTTTTGTAAGTTATTTCCGTATGACTCGAGAACAGTTCGAGAAATTACACGAACTTGTATCACCGGGGATATCAAAAATCACCACAAACTGGAGAAAGCCTATTTGTTCAAAAGAAAGGCTGGCAATTTGTTTAAGGTAAGTTTTTATGAATATATATGCACATTATGAACTAAAAATAAGTTTTTATTTTAATTGATGTAGGAATCGATTTTTTGATATAAAATTAAGTAGGTACCTTGATAAGGAATAAAAATACAAAAATATTGTGGTATTAAGTAGTATTTAATATTTATAAAAATGAAAAAGTAGTATTTAATATTTATAAAAATGAAAAAGTAGTATTTAATATTTATAAAAATGAAAAAGTAGTCTTCAATATTAATAAAAATTAAAAATTAATAAAAATGAATCAATCCTGTGGTGTAAAGTAGTATTTAGTATATTTTAAAATTTTTTACTGTGTCTGAGTGTTATTTGGTTGTGTATCAATGAACATTGCCGCGTTTTCGTATATATCTCTGGTTGACTGAGAAACCTGGTATAATCCGAGTGGCGACGAGATTGGTGTGTCGGTACTTAGTTCTAGGTTTGAATAGTTGAGTGATTGGATGGTATTACCAGTGAAATTATCAGCCACATTTGAGTTATTATCCGAATAAGACGAAGTTGTTGAGAACACTGGAGAGGATGGAGTTAAAACGTCAACTTCGTTGAGTTCAGCTCGTCCAAACAACTGCGATATCTCCATTTTAAGAATGGCTTGTGTTCTTGGCGAAAATATTTTAAAAGTGTGTGCATATGACAAAAACAGATTATCTATGTGATCAGGTTTTGTATCAGTTTTACTTTTTTTTTTGTTTTGAAGATATGTTATTACCGCAGCCACGTCTCCAGTAACTTCTTTCCTTTTAGGTGTTTTTGTAGGTGGTCGCATTTGAGATGGTGAAGTATCAATAAATTCGTTATCTACCGTGTCATCCTGCTCGTAAGTTTCATCAACGTGTGATATTTCATGGGTCTGTGATACATTTGAAGTAGTCGCTCTAGGTACTACTGTGTCTTTCAAAAATTTTAAATGAGCTGCCCATGGCCAATTTTGGTATTTCCTAGCAGATCCGGTAGATCCCTTTAAAAACTTAATATATTTAATATACGAATCACGTAGATTCTTCCATTTGTGCTTCACAGCTTCACCTGTCAATTAAAACAAAGTTCAAATATATATATAATACAATTTAAATATAAATACTTTATTATTATTTTTATTTTTATTAATCTCTATACTAGAAAAAGGTCATCCCCCCCCCATTTAATGCCCCTTGGAGAAACCGAAATGTACAATTTACTTGTTATTTCAGATATTTGTCAACAGGAGACTCGCACCATACCATAGCATTTTCTTTCAGAGTCGAACGCACTACTGTCTCTAGTATTGTGAAAGAAGTATGAACAGAACTAAGGAATGTTTTACAACCATTATATTTGGCTACACCTACGGAAGAGGCATGGAAACAATCAGAAATTGGATTCAGAGAGCGTTGGAATTTTCCTAACTGTATTGGCAGCATTGACGGAAAACACGTTAGAATAAAATGTCCTCCTAAGACCGGATCAAATTTTTTTTGTTACAAGAATTTTTTTTCAATTGTTTTGCTTGGAATAGTAGATCCCGATTACAAGTTTTTAATTGTCGATATAGGTAGTTATGGTCGTCATAGTGAAAGCAGTATTTTTGAAAATTCCTCATTTTATCGTGAGTTTATACGAGGCAAAACTATTTTACAACCAAAACCTTTACCTGGAACAACCACACCTCTCCCTCATGTTTTCGTCGGAGATGAAGGTTTTAAACTGGAAACTTTTTTAATGCGCCCCTTTCCGAGAACTGTAGTTGCACAAGACGAAGCAAAAATAGTGTTCAATAAACGACTTAGTAGAGCACGGCGTGTAGTCGAAAATGTCTTTAGTATTTTAGCTCAAAAATGGCGAGTTTTTTTTTGACCTATTGAGTTGGATGTAAATACTACAGAACATGTTGTCAAGGCAGCTTGTTGCTTACACAATTATCTTAGAAGTACCTCTACAATTGCAAACACAGATGAGTCAGAAGAAGAGAATATTTTGCCTGCGGATAACGCATTTTCAAACACTCAACGAGTAAGAGAGAGATCTAGTAATGTAGCCACTTCTATTAGATAAAATTTCCTTAATTATTTCAATTATTTACATAATTAAATTTATTATTGAGTTTTTTCTAAAAAAATTTTCTAGTTACTTAACAAGTATAGTATCTAATAGTAATAGTAATAATAATTAGTGTAATAAGTAATAATATAATTATATTGTTAATCAATTAATATACTACTGAAAAATTGAAACCAAAACGTTTTCTACTTTATTATTTTGATAATAATTATAATTTGTAAACTATTTTTACTTACTTGAAAGATTGAGTATTCCGGCAATTTCATTCCATTTCTCTACTTTTGTCACAATGTTTTTGTATTCACAATGACTGGTATCATATAAATATGGATAGTTATGTACAAGATCAATTAACTATTCAGTCTCATCTGCCATACTATATTATAATTAATAAAATAAATAAACGAATAATTTTAAATTAAAATATTGTATTTAATTAAAATTGTGTATAATATTATAATCAAATAATTTTTGACCGCCGCGATCACTGTTAATTGCTGCTCGCTGCGATCGACAGCAGTCCGCCGCGGTAGCCCGCGCTATTTTTAACCACGATGACGCAATCAAAGGTAATACAGTGCCTTCAGCGGGTAGTGCGGTCAGCCCGCGTTCTGTTTGACCGAGCCTTAAGCCTCCGTGTGCGACCTACCGGGTACGTAATCGCGCTGTTATCGTCGCACGGAAATGTTCGTTTTGTTTTACGTTTTCAATTTTATCGGTTATGTTTTCAGTAAAAGTTTAAGTCATGCTCTCAGTGCCACAAGTTTTATTAAGTTCGTGTGTTTTTTCAGTTTTGTGTGGTGGCACTGAAGCACTTATCTTCATTTTGTGGTGTCCAGCGGCATAGCCTTCGTGTAGAATGTCGTCGGAACCGTCGCTCTCTCGTGTTTTCTTTTTCGTGGTGTGCACATCAACTAAAGTGATGAACACTTGAAACATGAAGTTCCTGTGTCTGCAGCCATTTTCTTATTGAAAAACACGTTGTCGTCACCTCTTCGTTTTGTAAGTCGTCCGTCTGGTAAAGTATCGTTCGAAGAAATTTGATATTGTCCAGCGTCTAACTGTCATTGATTTTTTAGTTTGCCAGCGGTCGCCTGTGAATAACGTTGTTTTGTCAATCGTGTCATCGTTTGGGCTGCAGAAAAAGATTTTTTTCTCTTCGTTGGTGATTGTGACTTGGTGGTCGCACGTACTGGACTGTGACATTTTGTTTATAACACTGCGGTGTGCCGTCTTAGGCAATTGTCGTCACAGTTTCTGGTGCGGTCGCATTGGGATAAAATCCGCCATCAATCACAATCACATGTGAGTATTGGTCGACTATATTTGTTTGTTTTCACTGTTTAAAGGCCGACGGGCCTAGCCGTCAAAGGCTAATTATTATTAAAAATGTATACCTATTATTTATTTATTGTGTGCCGTATGGGCCACATATTTTTCTTGTATTATTTTATTGTATTCACTGTGCCGCTATAAGGCCTGTATTATTATTATTAAATTATGTCATTTATTTATATTATTTACTTTTAGTTACCATTTTTGTATTATATTCACTTATATTGTAGTTGTGCCGTGTGGTCCTTATTTTTATAATTATACTTATCTTGGTTACGCCGTTGTAGGGTGTTGTGACGTGTCCGCTTCAGCACTCGAAATAGAATTAGATGTATAATAAAATACACAATTGTTTGTAATATTCAAAGTATTTATTTATTAAAACATAACAAACGTCTGTTCTGGATTTAGAAGTACATACTCTCGTCGTCTCTCGTATTCGACTCCCCGAGATTGTCTAACACATTCCTATTTATGCTATCCGGAGTCACCTTGTTATGATGACGTCCGTACGATCTCAAGGTGTACTCTAATTCTAGTCATCACCTTTGACCTTAACACAGGCTTTCCTATAATATGGACTTTTATCAAAGTCAACGAATGTCAGTCCATACATACTTATACATATTACTTATATACTAATAATAAGGATTATTACAAGGGCCAACAAATTGTAATACAATCTTTTTGCATTTTTCTGCTTATATATTTATTATCATTGTTGTTATATTTGATTATTATAAAGCTCATTCATTTATTTAAGTAAGGCGAAGAAGCCAGCCTACTGTTATTATAGTCACTTGCCACCAGTGGAGGCGCGTGAACAATTTTATAGGATAGACAACAAGATAACCAAAGATATAGTGTTATATCATAAAAAAAGTAAATTACATAAAATAACTATATTTGAATATAATTTAAATCAATTCGCCGATTTTGTTTTGTTGCGAACACATCTATTACATTGTTTATAAATGTTGGATCTTTTGATAATTCACCTAACATTTTTTTTTTGATAGCTAAAGTAGACAAAGATGAAAGCCTATCATTTGTCATTGAATTTCTTAAAAAGGATTTGATACGTTTTAAAGTACTCATGGATCTTTCACTTGAGGCTGTTGTTGCAGGAATAGTTAATACTAATTGAATAAGTTTGGTGACTTCTTGATATACTTCTTGAAGCTCATCTAAAATAATATTTACAATTATTATAATTATAATTCATTTGAAAAATTAGTAAAAATATTTAAGAAATGTTTTATGTTCTTACTTTTAAATATATAATCAATAAATTCCAAAGGAGCGAAGTATTTCAATGGATCTGCATATATTATGTAAAGTTCATTTTTTAAACGATCTTTATCAAAAATATCTGGATAGTATTTAAAAAGTTGTCTTAATTTTTCTTCTGGAAAATGAACTTTATATGATGCAAACATTTTTTCATTTATTATTTCAACAAATTCTAGTTTTTCAAAATCTTTAAATCTAATATCTATTTGAACAATTAATGAATCAATAATTTCAAACGTAAGTCGACGTAAAGTAGCTTGTTCCTCATTTGTATACTTTAAATCTGCGTTTAATTCAATGGAACATTTTATGATATCGTGTATGGAAGTTTCATTTCTCAAATCTTTTAACCGCGAAGTAAGACTTTTAATTTCGTTAACACAATATTTAATATCAGAAGTTGATTTATTTTGTAGAATACAAAATGTGTGATCAGTAAATATAAATATTTTACTAAAAAGTACCAACAAGTAAACAAATTTTCGATTGTTCATAATACTCAATATACCAGATGCAGTACAAACAGAAGTAGAATCCCAGCCAGGGTCATCAACTACATGAGATACGGCATTTTTTAGTTCATTGAAATGAGTTTTTATTGTTAAAGCAGCTCTTGAATGATAATTCCAACGAGTATTACATTGATTTGGTAATTTAAATCCTTGTTCTCTTAATAAGACACTTCTTTTAGAAGATCTACTAAAAAATGTGTGGAACATAGTAAGGTTTGCTATGAATAATTTAACATCTTTTATTGTTTTTGCGCCATGAAGTAGAACTAAATTCAATTGATAAGCGTAACAATGTATAAAAATAGCCATTGGATAAATATTTTGTATAATTGACTGCACCCCATTTTTTTCACCAGCCATAACAGAAGCACCGTCATATGTTTGACACACAACTTTTTGACCAATATTCCACTTAGAAAGTTCATTTAGAATTACTTCGGATAAGCCAGCTGCAGTCTTATTTTTAGAAACATCGAAAAATCCTATAAATCTTTCTTCGATCTTATTGTCAATAATATAACGAAAAATTAAACTCATTTGAGATTGGCATGATACGTCCGTAGTTTCATCGGTTTGTATTGATATAAAATTTGTAATTTGTAGTTCTTTTAAAATATGAGAATTTAATACCGTAGTTACGCAATGGATCAAGTCATTTTGTATGTCGTGTGAAGTTCCTTTAAAAACAGAATTTGTCAAAAAGTGTTCTCTTATAAATTGCTCTTCTTTAGCAAGTAAATCTAAAATTTCACAATAATTCCCTTTATTTAAAGAACCTTCATTCTCGCGATGTCCACGGAATGCCAATTCTTGTTTTCCTAAAAAACAAACTACATCGATTAAACGAGCTAATATCTTTCTGTTTATGTCCACTTGTTTATTATGATTAATTGCAGTTATACCGACGACTCTCAGATATTGAATGTTCAATCCTATTTTTACCCAGCATATGAAAACTTTCTTTGTTAGGTGTTTTTTTGAAATTTGGTGTTTTTCAGCTTTACGAACTAAGTTTTTAATATTAGGAATACCATTTATACTCCACTCATCCTCTCCTCTGAACAAGACACATATGTAACAGTATAATTTATTTCTTTCACTACTTCCCGCTAACCAGTTAAATTTTGAATACCAAGACAATTGAAATTTTCTTAAAGTTTTTGCTTCTTTATATTCTAATGACAAATGTGGCGTTGGTCTCTTACCTTTTAAATTGCATTTTTCTTCGTAGAAGAACCAAGACCTTTATTTAAAATAATATCAATAATATCTGACATATTAAGTTTTAAATGTATATCACTTCATTAAGAAAAAAATATAAACATTAAACATGTGCTATTAACCACAGTCGGAATGCAATTAAATTATTAAAATATTACGTTGAGACATGTCTCTTTCATACATATAATTTTAGTAATACCCCACTACGTCCCACGTTTACCATGTCATACGCCCGTCATCAATAGTGAGACACAATTCAATATGTCTCGACCGATTTGACGGCGACAACGGAGCGATTACGGTATAGATAAGATATAAATAAAATTATACTATATATAATTAGTCATACTCGTTACCCACACAGACACTGTTGAGACGAATTAGTGTAAATATAAAATAACATTTTATTTATAAAATTATGAAGAAATAAAATACTTATATAGGTAGGTATCATATATTACAATAAACAACTAATTTTTAAAATTAAATTGTTTGATATTTTTGGGTAGACAATGTCTCATTGTCTACCCTAACGCGCCGCCACTGCTTGCCATGCCAACAATACCCTCAAAAATATTATTCTCTATCGTTTTTGTAATGAGTGAATTTACTCTTAAGATTTTTCAAACACATAATAAAATAATTCTCCGTAAATGCGTTTTATCTATGTTGCTCAATGCGCATGGGTCAGAGAGAGAAAACGAATATTGCACTGACATCCTTTTAAGTGATCTTTCTAATTACCTAATTATTTTAATTCTAATGGTTTATTCTTCGCATAATTTTTAATGTATTAAACTATTATATTATATATAATACCTACTTATAGTTCTACAAAAACAATAATTTTCCTTAAAATATATTTATCTAAAAATTAATTATTTTCATACTTACATTTCTACACAGTTTTTTTTTTTTTATTACTCATTGCATTTTAACTGGTATAGTTTTTAGTATATCTTGAAGATGACCCTAATATATTTTCATAGTTTTTTTTTATTTTTACGTTCTAATATTTTCTAAAAGTACTAAAATGTTATTATACTTGTATTAATTCTGTTTATTTTATTACTGCTATTTATCAAAAACTGTAATAATTTCTTTCATGATGATAACTATAAATAAATATCAAACAGACATACTAGGCGGAGACGAGCGAGAAGCGAAAAGTTATTGTTTATTTTTGGGATTTTCCGGTGTTCTTGTTTGATTTTTTTGATACACACACACTTGAATGCATGTATATTTTACATGTACCTTACCATTACGAATCTCATTATGCAAAGACGTTTGTTGCTGATTGCATATTATTCATTAAAATGGTTGGAAGAATCCCAAATGTCGATTCAAAATTTTTAGATATCGAGAGAGTGCGACCGCCACACGCATCTAAATGAATTAGCTCCGACGTCCAGAGGCTAATTATCCCCCACCATGTGGTGTTCGCTCACTGTGATGCGCGGAAATGAACACGTTTTGGTCGCCTCCCAGTCGCACTCTCTCGTGGCACGGAGTATAGTATAATATTATTGCATAATAATGATATTATTACAAGTGATGGTCGAGGTAAGTAATTTTAATTTATACTTTATTATTTTCACTTAAGTTAATTCTTTCGATAACAAACTAATGAGGAATTCAATAAATTGATAATTAGTTAGTACCTATAATAGGGTTTACAATATATCAGTCATCCTCACACAGTTATAATACCTATATTTTTATTTATAAGTCGTAGATAATTTAACATTTCAGCAGTTATTTAAATTGGCATTTTCTTTACATGATTTAATTTTCAAATTTTTTTGACTTTTTATGAGCTATTTACAGACAATTTTTTTTTTTTTTTTTTTTTGAAGTGTCGATAAAAGTTTTTCGGCTGAGTCAAAATACTTGAAAATTTAATACAAATATTCTAAATTATTCTTAAAGTCATAAAAAAATTATAAGAATACAAAGGCACAATTTTTTTTTATTGGCTTTTTTATAGTTTGTCTAACAATAATTATAAAAAAAGTTGAGCAAATTTAAAAAAAAATTATCCCATGTTTAATTTTTTACATGGGATCCTAATTCAAGCGTAAAATAACGATTTATTATCAAATAATTTTAGATTTTTGTTATAGTTAAAAATTCATAGTCATAAAAACTTGAAACACACACCAGTTGTTTAAATTTAAATTTTTTGTTCAACATTTAATTTTGGGGTCAGGTCATTAAAATATAAATCATCTTTTTCACAGCAGATTGGAAAATATATACTCTAGGCTGACAAATCATCTCCCTTTAGAATTGTTTTTCATATACGATATAACTTATCATTGCATTCAAATTAAACATATCCATTATAGTGATCTACTTTAGGTCCAAGGTTTACTTAATACCTATTGTAAAGCAGAGTGTTACCCACTTGATCACCCTTTTTTTTTTTGAAGAAAAAATTTGGAGTAGGTAGGTTCGATTTTCAACTTCAACAACTCTCCTATAAGGAAAGTGAATTTAGTTGGTACTCTAGGGGATCAAATGTCATACATTTTGTAAGATCCTGTAATTTTTATAACAGAATACTACCCACAACTAAAAGGGGACACTTTGGCTGCGACCTGTAAGCCGCACCGCGTGTAGGTCCGAGGCCCGGTCGGAGGAACTTGCAAATTTTAGAACACGCATCGACAACGTGAATGTCGAAGATTGATTATAAAATAAGAGAAAAAATAAATAATGTTAAAAGAAAGTTTTGGGTAATCATATGATTGTGTATTACATGGTAACTTAGATAAATTATGTTTTTTTGATATATATTTTAAAAATAATCGATTACAAAGATTTGGTACATGAAAAGTGCAGAAACACATTGTAAAAATAAAAATACCGTTGTCCCATACCCAAATCACTCAAAACGTTCGGCCCACGGGGATCGACACACCACGTTACTCGTGGTGGTCACCACTGGGTTACCGGGCATTTTGAGTGGTTTGGCGAGGACTTAGGAGGAAAGTAGCGCCTCGCGTCTTGCAACGTATAATATAAAATTATCGTGCGTTTACAAAAAAAAGAGGGAGGACAGGGGACAGTTCATATTTACGACGGAATGACACATGCTGTTGACGATGGTGATGTCAGCTGGAGCGGTAGCCACATGGTTGTAGTGTTACCCGACCTCGGGCCCGTCGTCGACGTTTAGCCCATCATGGCGTGGTGATGTTGAGCCACAAAAAAAAATAGTAGTTATTTTGGATATCGATTGACACAAAGTATGGCGTGATGCACTTGCGTCGTTCGGATCGGTTAGGTTAGGAATTATTTAATAGGTACTTGTTAAAATTAAAATATTTTTTTTAAAAGTTATTACTTTTTAAATTATTGTTTTTCTTCAAAACATTTTGGTGTATACAATTTCAATTTTAATAACAGAAATAGTAAGTACAACTGCAGATGTGTTGCAAAATATTGCAACACAGGTCCAGGGTTCCAGTAAAACAGGTAAAGTAACGCCAGAATCTGTACGACTACGTGTAGCTCTAAGTAAAGGTGGATTATTCCAAAAATTGGGTGTAAAGTCATCTAGTTCTCCATCAAAAAATGATGACCACTCGATAACAAGAGATACAATAGACAGTAATTTAAGTAAATACAATTTCGATATTTTTGTATTAAATGTTTAAATATTTTATTGACACAAATTTCATTTTAAAATTCTACACGAATTAAATTTATTCTTAGATGTTTTTCATTCGGAAATGGATGATAGCAACGAAGCTTCCGAATCTGAAGAACGTTACAATGAATTAAAATTTTCCATAACGTTTTCGGTTAAAGAGTGGAGTACTATAAAACCCTAAACAAAAGCATATATGGAAAATTGAGGCTTACGCTATTATGATGTACTAACGCCTAATGTTTGGAGCAATGTTGTTCAGGAACATTTTTTTTTACATTCCAAATTACCGTGCGCTTTATCATTAAAAAGGCATAAGTGACACTCACGGGAAAAGTATTTATAAATATACGTGGTAGGTGCACAGATGGCCATTCATTATTTGAAGGTGTTGTGGAAGATGTAACCGCTGGTAAAAATATTGTTTTTAATCTTAATTATTTTTCTCAGTACACAAATTGAAATTATTGTATAATTTTAAAGTTGTAATGCACTGTACATACTATGGCCACTATAAAGAGATACATAGAAAAGGGCGCCGTTTAATGGGATAGGAATTACACCGAGCTGTATCGTCGATGATAGAAATGAAATTGGTTCCATCCGTGTACAGAAAAAATGAAGCAAATCGTCTCATGAGTGAAGGTTTCTTATGTCGAAAAATTGTATCGTCTTGTTTCAGTATTATTAAAAAGTTTGAGTTATCTCTTACTATTTTTTTTGGAATTTTAGAATATGTTTGTGCTTATTAAAATACTGAACTAGCACCTGAATGTCTACAAATTCAGAAGTATTCTCTGATTACTGACTGCGGACCATACATGACGTCTTCAAAAATTATAATGGAATTTTTTTAGTTAAGTTAGATTTTATAACTTTATTAGAACTTGTAAAAATAAAAAAATTAGCACCTTTTATATCATCTATTATTTTTTTTTTAACAAAACATATTTTTCTTGATTTGAGGTTTTAGAGTATAAATAAATATTTTCAAATCTTAACCCGTTTTCATGAGTACTTAAATTGTACAATATATTTGTTTTTCTTTTCCAGACCACTAGGACCTACTAGCACGTATGGTATCAGGTAATAATGATCCATGTTTTGATGGTTTTTTTCCTATCTGAACATCAACATTTGTAATATCTAATTTATCTTTCTGCTCAATGATATGATACGTTCAACTCACAAGTGTAAATCAGGTAAAACTGGTAGAGGATTTGTAAAATCACTTATAAATAGTCATCCATTTGAAGCTCGTATTTCAAACAATTAGTATTAAGGACATGGTGCAAAATTAAAAAAAGAGACTAGATTGTGGTGATAAAGGAATAAACCCGTTGGATACTGTATGTCAAGATCACGATATTTTGTATGCGACTAGAAAACATTTAGAAGATAAACATTAAGTGTTTAAACTTTGGGCTTGGGAAAGATTTAAAGCAAAAGATACACCTAGAAAACAGAAAATCGTTGCGTACACAGTAACAAACGCAATGAAAGCTAAAAGAAAAATAGGTATGGGTTGTAAACGTAAACGAGAACGTACTACAAAAATAAAAATAAATGGTATACTGTAAGCGAAGAAAAAAAAATGTTGGTAAAAGGTTGATTTTAACACCAGGTCAGTCAGGAGGTACAATTCCCTTAATACCTA
>NW_026083306.1:0-45147 GCF_020184175.1 Aphis gossypii
TGCTGTTAGTATTAAATCTTTTTTCGGATCTTCTAATACTTTGCCTACATTTTCGTAACAATGAAAAAATATGGTTTTTTCATCTTCTTCCCAATTTGGACCTCTTTCGCGTTTCATAATTTTATTTGATTTTGAATCCATTTTGGATACTTGACTACTTGAGGTACTTCGGAGTTCAAGTTAAAAATAATCAGATTGATTATAAAATATAAACTGTTTATAAGTATCAAACTGATAACACCGATAATTATCATAAACATTATTGATAAGCATGGAATAATAAATTAATTTTTACGAAAAATAATTATTAAGTAATACTTTAATATTTAAGTATTACCTAGCTACGGGTTACTTAAATGTCAACTATGCAATCAAAAATTACGTGTCAGCTACGTATCACTTAGGTGTCCCGTAGTTAAGTATTACCTAAGCAATTTACGATGCCCTTAAAGTGACGGACTATGCATACGGGTGATTATAATTTAAATTTCTAAATAAAATTGGAAAATACAAAATATGTTTTTAATAATTTCTGTAACTAAATGTGTTTGAAACCCGTCATATACATATACCATATTATATTTAAATCAAAGATTCCCTTCCCACCAACCTTTAGTTCGCAGACCATACCTACCTACAAAATTTAAATAAATATTTTAATTTTATATAAATTATATTAATTTAATATCTTTATTAGTAAAGGAAATACAAGCCCAAAAATCACATAGACTTGTTTTTATAATTTTAATTTACTTTTGATAAAAATAATAATACAATATACATTTTTTTAATAATAGTAATTTGTGTTAAATTGTTGATAAATGTAAAACTTTTACTTAAACTTGAACAATAACAAACATTATTACTATTATATATTATTATTATTTATTATTATAATATGTAAGCTATAAGGAATTTCACTATATTTTATTTATTCATAACCAAAATTCTAAAATGTGTAAAAAATTGATACTTTGCTATGAGAATAAATAAAGTCTAAAATGTATAGTGGTCTGTGACATAGGTATCGAAAGTTCTCAAAATAGTATAGACATAGTAATTTTTATTTTATACTCAGTTCATTCATTTTACTAATTTTAATCTCAAAATATTATCCAATAAGATATATTTGTGTGACATTGTCACTGATGTCATGAATACCTGTACGGGATCCCTTGCCCAACAATTAAATTAACTCACGATAAGTACACACTGTTAAGCATTATTCTATATAAGCATTATTCATTATTATATACTTTTTTTTTGTATAATATGTAAATAAAAAACAACGGTCATCTTTTAAAATTATATAGATTAATTTTTCCTGTATTGTCTACATACTTCTTTTGGTATTATAAATATTATTCACATATCATACAATCATTAAGTTATTATTTAAATGTGTTTATTTTAATAAATACACATCAATGTTTCTTTCTATACAGCCATTTTTTTATGTACTGAAATACAATTGTACAATAATGAAATAATGAAACTACAAAATAAAAAATATCAATGCCCCAATGCACATTTAATTTATTATTAATTTTTATTATGAATAATTTAAAAATTATTGATGTAATTTTCATGAAATTAAATAAATTTTTTAATAAAAATAAATTAAACAGGCATTATTTAGGGAGTTTTATTTAAATGTATGTATTATCCCATCAAGATGATTAGATTAAAAATATATTTATTATCCTATGTAGATACCTAATTATTTGATTATCTATACTTAACCCTGTCAATAAGTCCTAATTATTTTATTTTTATGATCTTAACTCTATTCATATGCTAAACAAAGTACCATCATTCAAAATTTGTGGACCTTAAATGATTTATAATTTATTAACAATATCAACTCTGAAATTATATATTATTTAATATAGTTATTTATGTATTATATAGATGACAACGATTAATAATTTTCATTACAATGGGGAACAACCAGCTGTCCCCCAAAAAATGAATTAAAAAGTAATAAGCATGAAAAAGTAAATTATTTAACTTCAAACTGATTAATTTTTATTTTTTTTTAGATGACAATCAACAACCAAAAACAAACCAAAAAAAAAACAAAAAAACCGAGTATGTATATTGCATACCTATTGAGTTCACATACCTAATTTATTTATTTTTTTTTTTTAAGAGTGTAAGACTTGTACAAAACTGCATTTTGGCAAATGCCGGTTTGAACTGGCCAAAACTGCTATATAAAAAAAAAAAAGTTAATATACCTATAATGGATATTACATTTTAATTGATTGAGCAATAATAAACATGTATTTTGTTGTTTAAATCAGAATGTAATATATGCAGTAATGTCCACAAAGGCAGGTGCTGGTGGAGGCCAGAGAGCCAGGCAGTTATTGAATTCAATAAAACAGTTTTCTGACGGGCGTAGGACGTTTGCGCATCGCTATTGTTACGAATTACCTTTTTTGTAGGCCGTTTGCGCATCGGTATTGTTAAATAAGGGTTGTTTACCTTAATAAAATTGTAATTAATATTAATAATATTAATATTAATTAACACTAATATTATAATATTATAAATACCTAAATGTATATAAGTAAAAATCAGTCATAATTATAAATAAATGTATATAAAATATGTAAATTGTCATCTATAGTAATAAATCATCTTATGAGACTAGATTCGTTATAAATTGCTCATTATTTACATTTATAAAAAAAAAGTACAAAATTATTAAAATAGAAATATTATTTAAATATGTTTAAACCTGTGTCCCATTATACTTAAAAATTGTTGTCGATTTATTTCCCCACTTGTATACTTAAAATAATGTTCGTTTACAAATTCTATATTTTTTATTTCTTTGGTTCGTAAACGGGTTGACTCTTCATTCATTTTAATATTTGTTTCTACTTGAATTTCTTTTAAAACCTCAATGACCTAAATTTAAAATACAATTAAAATTAAAAATTAAAAAAATTAAAGTAACTAAGCTAAAAATGTTATCTTACTTTCCATAAAGATGGATGAGCTGAATAAAATTGTTCATTATAATGCCTATGAAATGATTCTGGCCCATTTGTAGTCTTTGGTATAGTCGAAGGTGCTTCAGCCCAAATTTCAGGAGGAAACAAACAATTTTCTTCTATATAATTTTTAAGGACATAATCAGAAAACTCAAATGCATTTTCACTTGGTGAAATTTCAATCAGTTCACAAAATGCGTCTGATACTTCTGCAAAAGGTAAAAATGAAAGCCCAAAAAACATTTTCAACCATTTTCCCGTCTCTGATTCACTATTATTGTATTCATTTCTAAGAACAGGGAAATCTTGGTTTAATTTTCTATACCAAGATTGGCCAAGATGAAATTTACAACCGAGTATTTTGCATTCTGGAAAAACAATCTTAATTGCAATATGTGCGCTTATTTCAAAATCGGTTCTTATTAAATCAGGCTTAAATGATAAATTAAATGAACCACACAATTCGTTTAAAAAGTACCACATCTTAGTATAACATTCTGTACTTTTCCCATTTAATAAAAAGTATACTAACGGTAGATACATATTATTTTTGTACGCATGTATAGTATACATTTGATAAAAATATTTTGGGCAGTAGTTAAATGTGCCATCAGCATAAAGTGGAAGAGAAGTACACAAACATTGCAAATTTGTTTTACAAGTTATGGCTACAATCGAATTATCTTCGTGTACGAAAACGAATCTTTCGAGTTTAAAAGTTTGGATTTCAGTTTGTCTAACTGTTAATTGTTGCACTGCTTCTTCAATAGACTTTGGGAGAACTGGTTGACTTTTTCTTCGTTGCCTATAGATGTGTCGTCTAAAATTAGATATATCGTTCATAGTCACAACTTCTGATTCCGCAATTGCCCTTCGAATAAGTTTATTAGGTCTAACAGTCGGGTCTTCAATTGCTTTCCTCTTAAGCACTACATCAATCTAAACGTTTTTAATTAAAAAAAAAAAAAAAAAAAAATTAAAATCTAATATTCTAATAGTCTTTTCTGTTAAAATTGCATATTAAAAATTGCAAAAAAGGAAATCTTGCATTAAAAATCGACAAGAAAGTCCCAACAAAATAAGCAGATAACAAAAATTAAAACCAAATACTTAATTCGAAATCATCGTAATAGTATATTATATCTAATCTATATAATATTATCGCTGTGATTGTACGGCGTTGTATCAGCGTAATCGGCCTATATTTACTGTCTTAATCTATACATTTACAATTTACTTGATAATTTGATTGACAAATATCTAAAACCACGTTTTGGTAAAATATAATTTCATAAAATAAGACCGATTTCGATTTAAAAATCATAAAAAAGCAAAAAAGTCCAAAAAAAAGCACTAAAAATTAAAAAATCACAAAATATGCAAAAAAAGCAAAATAAAATTTTTAATATTTTTTAAGCATCTTATAAGAAATATACAAATACTGATTATGACAAACTTACTTTCAATTTTTCGATATCACTAGGTGAAAGAGAATCATGATTATGAGTGCCACGGGATTCTAAGAGTACTGGTCGATCGTCAGTTTTCACTGAAGCATAACATGTTTTTTTCGGGCATTTCCATATTATATCACCTGTGTTCAGTGTATTACACTTTGTATATTTATATTCATGTACTATTATTGCTGGAACACCTCTCTTCGATTGTATCATATGTAATGTAGTCATTTTATAATTTCAAACGAAATATTTAAATTTAAAATTACCGTTAATATGACAGACTTATGATATTTATTAATGAAATAAAAAGCTAACCTAGCAAAACCAAAAACTTGTAGATATTGTTGATTTTCGTATAAACCTACAGCCGTGGTTCCTAAACTTATAACATATAATAGTTATCAATTATTAATATTATCGTAACCCATTATCTCGTTGTATCATCCGTTCATGTCATGTCACTATAACAGGTAGGTAGATACCTTTATATTGTTAAAATGCGCTAAGCGCAAACGACCAACCAAATTTTTTACCTGTAGTACTAATGATGCGCAAACGACAAACACCGTTTCTGACTAGGTGCAATTTGAATATGATTATTTTAATAATACAATTTTTTAAATTTTAGAAAACAACAAACAAGGACCTGAGAGAGGTCCTTGACTCAAAAAAAAAAAAAAAATTAGTAAGTTTTTTTTTTATATACTTAAATATCACTATTAGTCCACTGAAATTAGTTGAAAAATAAGCCAAACTGGGGAATAATTCATACAAAAGGTTTTAGTGTGTTTTTAGGTTTATTTTAGTGTCCTGAATAACTCCTCAAAAGTCCCCTACAAAAAAGTGTACGCATAACAGTTGGCAACACTGCAAAGATGCTCAAAACCAGTTTTTCGAGATTTTCTCAGTAAATATTGATTTTACAACAAAAATATGTCTATACAATGTGAAAAAACAACAATTTTACATAAAAAAGATTCTATAACTTTTCTTTGTCAGAGCAGTATTTATCATGATAAATGCTAATCAAATTACAGTTGGCACCAATGCAAAGACGCTCAAAAACGGTTTTTTGAGATTTTCTCTGTAACTGTTGACTTTACGACAAAAATGCTAATGACCAAAGTTAAAGAAAAAATAATTTTACATAAAAATGGTCTCATAACATTTTTTCATCAGAGCAATATTTATCATGATAAACGCCAATAAAATTATGTAATTAATAAACAATATGTATATTGTAGGTACCTATCTGGTAAACATATGAATATTCAGATATATTTATAGATTCAATACGGTGTACGACCGTACAAGACCGTCGACGGTCGACGTCTTATCGGTAATTGTTGTCGGTCAGTATCGATAAGATAATATCTTTCTAGAACTCATTATATTCGATACCCCCCGGCCCAGCCCACAGTCTACCATACTTCTCTATCTCTAAGCCTACAGTCTACAAAGTCTAATAGTAGTTGTTTGTTTTTGTGACGCCTCCGACTTGGCGAGTGTTACACGGCGTCATATTATTTTCATATACGCCGCGTGTGTGCGTCCTTTTCTGGAAAGTGCGTCAGTCGTGTATTAGCAGGATACAGTGGTCTCAAAAGTAACCTAATTAAGTAAGTATAATAAAATATTATCTAAATGACATATTTATTTTATTAACTACCTATATTACCCATTTGTTAATTGATTTGATACAACAAAAGCCATAAATATTATTTAACTATCAAAATGTATGTAATTTGAACCATATTTTCTATCACCATGAGCTTTTATTTATTTAACTTTAAGCTTTGATTATAAGCACATTTCAGTTTTTAAAATTATTTTTTTTTGAATTTCCTCATACATTGAAACCTTATCTGAATCTGATATTGATATTTTTAATTGGAATAATATAAATGTTATGATATTAGTCATTCAAGTTCAATATTTCTTATTGATACTTTATTATTAAACATAATACTATTTTATATAACTATATTAAAATCGTATCCTAAAGATTAAATGTAGAATGAAGAGACAAGATAACTTATTAAAATAAATAATATTAAGATTTAATAAATTAGGTATTTAATATTATCAGTCTTGTAAAGTATTTGAGTACAAGTATTCAAATACTTTTTAAGTACTCAAATAGGTACGTATTCTAAATACATTTTAAAAAAGTACTTGGGCACAGTATTTGAATACTTTTTTGAAAGTATCTGTATTTAAAATCAAACACTATTTTAAATTGTACAATATTTTTATTTATAGATCGTTCATCGTTGTGTTTCGGTATATTATAATATTTTTAGTGGCCTATACTAGATATGCATTTAATTGAATGTATGTAGTCCATCGATTTCCTAATAAAATTTGAAATACCTTTACTCGAATTAAATACTTTTTTTTCAAGTATTCAGATACGTATTTTAAATACTTTTGAAAATAAGTATCTGTATCTGTACTTGAATACTTTTCAAAAGTATCTTTTACAAGACTGAATATTGTATTAAATACCTACCTCTTACGTATATATAAATGTAAGTCTTATAGTACACCAGAATTTATATACGTGTATCTCATGTTAATATGCAAGGGTAAAAATATATGGTAATTTTTTATGAATAAAAACTAAAATTTAATTTAATGTAAAGTACATTTACTTTACAGACCACTGTGGGCCATCAGTTGCAACTCTACAAGACTGGTGACTATTATCCATATTGTTATTTTGTCAATTGTACATTATCATATATTATTGCTATTATTATTGTTAGTTTTGGATGTATATCAGTGATTAGTGGGTGCCCCTCCTTTTTATTATTTTGTTAATAATTATTCAATTGCCTCTAAATCTACTATAGAAGACTCGTGTTACAATGAGTGTAAGTGACGCTCAATGTTTTATTTGTGATAAATCGCTTGGTGATGGTTCTACTGTCGAGGTTGAGCGTGGATTAGATAAGTTAATCAATGCTAGTGTTGAAAGAGGTGATGGGAAACATGAACAATTGCAAAAATTAACTTCAACAAAAGTTCATGTTCAATGCCGTAAAGAGTATACGCGTCCATCGAGTATCAACGCATATAAAAAAAAAAGGGAGAACGAGGAGGAAGTTGCAGCTGCAACGAGTCCTTTGAAAAAGAAAATGAGGTCAAGTCAATTTGTTTTTGATTTTAAAAACTGTTGTTTTATTTGTGGAAAAGATGCTGACGAGAAAAAGGAAAATAAGAAACGAAAGGAACTTCGTTTAAAAATTTCTCATGTCTGTACTCTTGGTTTTGAAAAAAATATCATTGATGTAGCTAATGCAGGAGGAGATGAGTGGGCAAAAGCTGTTCAAAAACGTGTAATTTTGAATACAGACTTAGTTGCAGCTGAAGCAAAATATCACCAAAACTGTTTGAATAAGTTTAATCTACCAGTATCTCGGGAAAAAAAATCGGGTCGTCCTGCAAATGAAAATGTTGCAGCAGCAATGGAGAAAATTTTTTCTTTTATTGAAAACAACGAAGACTCACAGTTTACATTGAATGAGTTAAAAGAAGTTGTGTCTGACTATTTACCTGATAACAAAACTATTAAAAAAAAACTTGAAGAGAAGTATGGAGACAGGATTATTATAACGACTAAAAAAACAGGTTTTACAATTATTTCTTTTCGAGAAACTCATATAAATATTCTGAATCAAGCATGGTACGAAAAAAAAAAATTCATCCCAATGATGAACGCCGCAGGCTTCTTAATACATCTGCAGATATTTTACGTCAAGATATACATACTAAAATCTATGAAACAGATTTTTATCCACCCAGCACAAGCTTGTTTAATGATCTAGATGAAAATATTCCCGAAACGTTGATATTTTTTGTTGAAAAACTTCTTTTAAAAAATAACAAAGGAAATCTAGAGTCAAAGAAAAGGGTGTGTAAAACGATTTGTCACATGATTTTGTCTGCACTCCGTCCTCGGTCATTTCGATCTCCTTTGCAGCTCGGGCTGGCCGTTTATTGTCACAGACAATATGCATCACAACGTTTGGTTGATATTTTATCAAGCCTAGGCGTATGTGTATCATACAAAGAAGCATTATTGTACGAAGCTTCAAGTTTATTTCATCCCCAGCCTCTTGTTTCTCCACCACAAGATGGGTGTTTTGTGCAGTATGTTTGTGACAATGCAGACCACAATATTGGTTCTCTTGACGGTTTGAATACATTCCATTCTATGGGCATGATAAAAATAATAACTCCTTACGACAAGATTAATGATAGTCAACAAATGGTAAGATTATCGAAAATTCCCACTAAAAGTGAAATGGCTAATGTTTCTCATATCCCTCTTAAATTGTATGACAATCATGGTGTACAAGGACTTAAAACTATAACCATTAAAAAGCTAAATTTTGATCAAATAAAAGTTACGTCAATGCTCCGGAATTCAGATGTATTGTGGTTGTACGCAAAGTGGCATGCTGCCGATGTGCTTGGCTGGAGTGGATTCATGGAGATTTTAACAAGGGAAATGACACACACCAAATCAAGGATTCTTTTTCTACCGTTTATAAATCATTCAGCGAGTAATTACAATACTATTTTTACAACTTTACAATATATTACAAATGATGGGAACAAAGATGGCCATAAAACATGTGTCGTTACGCTGGACCAACCACTTTATTTGAAAACACGAGAAATCATTGCAACGTGGACTGGAGAATCTATGTTTTCTAATGTGTTTGTCAGACTTGGTGGTTTTCATTTACTCATGTCATATCTTGGATCAATAGGTTATATCATGGCTGGTAGTGGCCTGAAGGAAATAATGAGTGTTATTTTTGCTCCTAATTCCGTGGACAAAATATTGTTAGGTCATGCTTACTCAAGAGCTGTGAGAGCTCACACTTTAATCCAAATTACTCTTTCTCAAATTATTTTCAAGGAAATGTCATTCACCGATGAACAAAAAAAGCAATATAAAGTCCATCTCGATAATTTTAACGAAGAATTATTTGAAAATATTGAATCTTCAAAGGTCATTGAAGAATTGAAATTGTTGTTTGAGGAAAAAATTGTTGAATTAAAGAACAGAGGGCCTACTGCTAAACTGTGGCTACAATACTTTGACATGGCAGCGCTTGCAAAAGAATTCATACGATCAGAAAGAATGGGAGATTGGAAGATGCATTTAGTTTGTATTAAAAGAATGCTTCCATATTTTCACGCAGCTGGCCATTATAACTATGCAAAATCGGCACATTTGTATGTACAAGATATGGAGAATTTAGAAAATACAATGGATAATGCAGCTTTTCAAAAGTTTACTAACAACTTTTTCTCAATAAAACGTTCTAATAAATTTTTCTGTGGAACTTGGAGCGACATGATAATAGAGCAATCTCTCATGAAATCGTCAAAATCAAAAGGCGGCTTTACACGTGGTCGAAGTACAAATGAAAGTGTCTTAAATAAATGGGTTAATGGATTATTGACTGCAAGCAACATTAGCGAAGGCCTTGAACATTTTTGTGGACTTTATTTTCACTCTGGGGAGCAGCATGTTGATGCAAGTGATGCTCGCATTAAAAGAGATGTTGAAGATGTTAAAAAATTATTAGATTGGTTTAATTCGCATGATCCTTTTCCTTATACAGAGACCATCATGTCAATTGCAACAGGAGTTACTGGTGATGAAAAAATAAATTGTCATGTTGCTTGGAGTGTTGGAATGGCTGGGATAGATAAAAAAATTGGCTGTACTTTCGGCGATGTTAAATTCCAGCGTGCGGATAGAGTACTTTCATTATTAACCGTCAATAGTACGGTAAAAATTCACGATAACGAAACAGCTATTAATCCATTATTATTGTTCCAAAGAATTATTGTCATAAAAAGAACTAACGAAGAACTTCGAAATTATTTAGAGTATGAGCTGGCTCCATATCCTTTATCACTTTTTGATGAAGCTGGTATGCGTAAAACTACTAAGTCACTTTTTTATGACAATTTTGAAAAAGTTAAATCTCCACCCGATTTGCAAAATGCCATTTATGTCATCGATGGAGGATTTCTCCTGCGTAAAGTTGTGTGGGATATGAATCATACATATGATGACATTTGTGGGAAATATGTTGATTACGTGCAAAATCACTTTGGCTCAAAGTCAATTGTTGTCTTTGATGGCTATGAAAATATCAGCAACAGCGTAAAAGCTATAGAACAACTTCGTCGATCCTCAAAAGCTTCATCTGTTGATATTTGTTTTGATAGGAAAATGATCGTTACAGTTAGCCAAGAAAAGCTTCTTTCCAACCGAAAAAATAAAACTAGATTAATTTCAATGCTGACAGAAAAGTTTGAAGCAAATAATTGTTCTATTAAACATGCTCAAGATGATGCTGATATATTAATAATTGAAACAGCAATAGAGCAATCTGAGAATGATACAACAGTTGTTGTTGGAGAAGATATAGATCTCCTTGTTATTCTAACTGCTCGCACGCCTATTGACAAAGAAGTTTTTCTTCTCAAACCAGGCAAGGGAATCATTGAACAAAAAATTTATTCGTCACGAAGCTTTAATCACCAAGAAAATATAAAAAATAATGTGTTATTTTTGCACGCATTCTCTGGGTGTGATACTACATCGGCTCTTTTTCATAAAGGTAAAACAGCAGCATTGAAACTCATGAAAAAACGCAACGACTTACGAATTGCAGCTGACTGTTTTAATAATTCTGAAACTTCCCATGAAACTATTTCCTTAAATGGAATTAAGTTCTTCCTCGCAGTTTATGGTGCTTCAGTTAAGGAAACGTCCATAAATAACCATCGTTACTCATGTTTCACTAAGTCTGTGGGAAAAGGCAAACCAGTGAAATTGAATTTATTGCCACCCACTTTTGAAGCAGCACAACAACATCTCTTTCGTGTGTATTACCAAATACAAAAATGGTTGGGAAATGAATTAAATCCTCTGGACTGGGGATGGGTAATGAGAGACAACCTGTTGTGGCCAAAAACTACAACTCAACCTCCCGCACCTGATTGTCTTTTACATATGATTTTTTGTAATTGCACAAAAGGTTGTGGGCCATTGTGCGGTTGTCGGAGATTAGGCCTGTATTGTTCGGCAGTTTGTGGAAATTGCGAAGGTCTATCGTGTTTAAATACAGAGCCAGTTGAAGACGATCAGTTGGAAAAACAAACCATGGGCGACACTGAAGTTCCAGGATTGGATGATACTAATTCGGCAGATTTTCAACAGAATATTGATGATGATGAATATGATGATAAAGATGAATAAACAAAATAATATTTAATAGATTAATACATTTTTATAATTGGTTTAAATATTATATAATGAAATATATAAACCTAACTATATTATATAGTATAATATTATGAATTATGATAAAAATAAATAATATGGCGAAATCAATATTGTTTTTTATTTTTTTCATAATTTGATTGGCTATTGCCCTGATTAAAAAATGTTATGAGACTTTTTTTATGTAAAATTATTTTTTCTTTAACTTTGGTCATTAGCCTTTTTTTCGTAAAGTCAACAGTTACAGAGAAAATCTCAAAAAACCGTTTTTGAGCGTCTTTGCATTGGTGCCAACTGTAATTTGATTAGCATTTATCATGATAAATACTGCTCTGACAAAGAAAAGTTATAGAATCTTTTTAATGTAAAGTTGTTTGTTTTTTCACATTGTATAGACATATTTTTGTTGTAAAATCAATATTTACTGAGAAAATCTCGAAAAACTGGTTTTGAGCATCTTTGCAGTGTTGCCAACTGTTATGCGTACACTTTTTTGTAGGGGACTTTTGAGGAGTTATTCAGGACACTAAAATAAACCTAAAAACACACTAATACCTTTTGTATGAATTATTCCGTATCAAAATCCTAATTTCAGTGGACTATATGCACATATCGAATATTTAAATACAATAATATTAATACTAAGTTCTTGTTAATTATAATCAAACCATGTCTTCATTTAATTTATTTATCAGTGAAATATTAAATTACTCGATAGTTAATTAAGTAATAGGTATATGATAGTGCAATTATTGATACCTATTGCAATTCAATTGAAATCCGTTTATTTTTAACCGGATTGTGGATTGGCAGCCAAACCATCCGTTTTTGTAATCTGTTGTTGCAAAATTATTAAATATATAAGCATTCTTTAGAAATCAACGTATACCTACTTGCACGATGCACCCCCCTGATAAAATTCCTGGCGGCGCCTATGTTTTTATATGTATGCTATCACATAAATGTATTGATTGTAATAAAATCTGTTTGAGGTATGATGAACACAAATGTGGAATAGAGAAATGTATAAATTGTTGGAAAGAAGTTGAAATTGAAAAACATAACTGTTACATTCAACGAATTAGACAGAAAGGAGGTAAATGTAAAAGAGAAATTTGCCTCTGTAAAGGTAACTACATTAAGCCTATTGAAGACTTTACACTTAATGAATTGAGAATTAAAGCAAGAGAAAATAAAATAAAAAGATATAGTAAATTGAATAAAAAAGAATTATTAGACTTACTATATCCATTTATATCTTTTGCAAATGAGATTTTTGGTGAAAACGAAGAGCTATAAAAATGTACTTATACAGAAAAATATATGTTTTTTGATTATGAATCTCAACAAGAAACAGGAATTCATATTGCAAATAAAATAATTGCACATGATTTTAATAGAAATAAAATAATGTTTGATACAAACGAAGAATTTTGTTGTAATATATAAATATCACAATGTTATATTCTAATAAATGTATAAAGTAGATTTCCAATTAGGTATAGGCATACTTAGAAAATATGAAACCAAATGCAAGTAACCAAATTAAGTGTAAATGTCACTATTATTAAGTGATAAGAAGATGATGACATATCAATTGACTAAATTAATATGAGTATTATCTAATGTCATCCAATTATAACAAAACAATGGAATAACAATTAACAAATTAAAATTAATACTACAATAATTAAAAGATGAAGAAATAGCGATTGACCAAATTAAAATAAATACCAAGATTATTATATTATAAGAAAACAATTATACAACAATCAAATTTAAAACTAAATACCAATCTAAATACCAAAATTACGCAATAAACACGCGGGTCACATAAGCGACCTGACCTCACCAGATGACCTAATATAGTGGGAAAAGTGTATAAAAACCATAACACCCACACAGCATCCCAGCAGTGTAGTAGTAGTGCATCCTGGCATTGTAGTAAAAAGATCGTAGTGCCATGTAATAGTGCAATGTAAAAAAACGTAGTGTAAAAAGGTTGTGTACAAGTCAGTATAAAACCTCACTACCGCAACACACAAATTTGAAGTGAAAAAATACATCATCAACATCAACGACTCAAGAAACACATCAATACTGAAGATACCAGGAGGATTGGACAAGATCGATTCTCACAGACAAATTCCATATATATTTTCGAGAAACTTCTTAACGTTACTTTGGTTCACCATTCTCTGAGTACAAACCTATATTGGTATATTTTCTTTATTCTTTAAAACCTAAATTGTTTACATAATCATTTACACTGCCTAACATCCAATAATATTCATCCTAAATCCTAAATCCAAATTTTAGTCTTTATTCAACCTTTTTCTATTTATGCCAAGTATCTATCAATATAAATTATAACTCGAGTCCAATATTCCATAGTTTGTGTAAAGAGTAATACGATTGTAATTAATACAACTATCCATAAAGAAGGTAAGTGGAATTTCAATCTATATATAGTTTTACATCGATATAATAACATATCGTAGCAAAATAAAGTAATGTAGACAAGGCATCCAATTACCATCATTTAATAATTTATTACCCATATGACCTATTTATTCTACCAATCACCAATTTACTACCACCCCCCTATATCGTGCCGATATTTTACTTATTTTAATCTACTACAAATGGCACCCAATTGGTAGCCTTGTTCTACCCTATTTTATGTTACTACATTGTAATCATATTATATCCAAGGAATATAAAGATTATACATTTATAGCACATTACGCAAAAGGATATGATTCACAATTTATCTTAAAATACTTGGTTGACAATACTCTAAAGCCATTTACAATTTATAATGGTAAAAAATTGATGTTATTAGAAATTAAAAATTTAAACATAAGAATAATAGAAAGATAATATTTTTTAAAATGTTTAATAAAATCTAAATACAAATGACCACACATTGGAGAATCGTTATAATTTTGAAACTCACTAGTTGTATAAAATAAATTATCTTTTCCCAAATATTTAACAACTTCTTTTGGTGTATTACAATCTCCATATGAATCAAAATATATTTTTTTCTTATCATTTTTACCTTGGCAACCCAATGTGAACCGGATTGCTCAGAGTTATTTAAATTTAATATTCCACATTCATTTTTCCAAGGTTTTAATGGTAATTTATCTTTCATGTTACAACCTCTGAAATTCGAAATATTTTTTCCAAAACTCATTATATCATAATTAGTTAATGGTTTAATTTCTTTTTTTTTTTTTTTGAATCCTGAACCAATTTGTAATGTTTTAATATTTTTGATAATGTTTTCCATCTCTTTATTATGCCTTTCCTCTTCTTCTCGTTTCTTTTTCTTGTCATTTGCGTCTATAAATGTATTAGTTACTGCACTTGCTCCTCCAGCTAAAGCACTAAGAGCACCTATACCTGCTATAATTAATGGTAAAAAGCCACCTACTTTATTTTTAAGCTGTTTATTTGTAATAACTAATCTTATACCTTTTTTTATTATTTTTCGCCTTCTTTAATTTGTTCTTTTGCCGATAAGTTAAATCAAATAAATTTTTACCATTTTCAATTTGAGTGTATTTTAAATGAATTGTTACATCAGTATTTTTATTAAAAGCTGTTAAAATTTTTTAATTTGTGAATCAATTAATTAATTTATTTATTTTATAAGAAATAATTTTATTAAATTAATCCCATTCCAAAATATCTTTTCACTTTCATTGCATTTGTAGTAACTAATGCGGCAGCTTTTTCACCTAAAGATACATTTGGATCTATAAATCTATTCCATGCTTTATCTTCTAAAATGTTATCTCCAATATGTCTTTTCTTAATATCCTTAATATGGTCCTTATAATAATAATCATGTTTTATAGCAGCATTATCTAATTCATTTACTGTTTTTTTCTTTTTTTTCTAAGTAAGTGAATGGTCCAAGATAATTATATCCTGGCCAATGAATTTTTGGCATAAACTTACTATTTAATAGGTTATTCATAAGTCCTGACCCTTACACAACTTTTTCAGGTAAACTCGTTACATATGATATTAAATAGTCAATACCTTGAGGAGTAACAGCTAATTTTTCCAGTTTTGTACTAAAAAAAATGTACAACACCAAGTTTTTCATTGTCAAAATTATTATTCCCTGCTTTTTCTTCGCTAGCAATAAAATATAATCTCTTGAATAACTCGCTTAAATTATGAATATATTTATACTCTATTTGATCTTCTGAATATTTTTTCAAACCACCTCCTTCTTTTTCTCTATCTTCAACTTGTAAATCATTTTCTATCTCTTTTGGTAATTTCTTTTTTCTTTCTTGGCTATATTTTCAGGTAATCCATGCCAAATTCAAGAAATCATTTTCATATATTTATCTCCTTTACTTGATTTAACATTTCCTGCTCCTTTATCATTATTTTGATACATTGAATAAGTTTGAATTAATATATTTTTATAATTGTCAAAATCTTTCTGTGTATAAAAATTTGGGGTTGCATACGCAGGATATACTAATATAATCTAAATAATCCTTCTGTTCCTTCATATATTTTTCTATTTATAATTAAATTATCATCTTTAAAATTTACTACATCTTTTCCAATCATTGTCTTTCTGGAGTATTGTAATATATTCCAAAAACTGAATCATTTATTCTTGGTAAATATTTTCGCTATTTAAACGCAATAATGCAGGCTTCTTATATAGAACCAACATTTTTTGGATATCTTCATAAGTTTTTATATTTATTTCTTTAACTTCATTTACAGCATTTACAATATTTTTTAATTAATTTGTTACAGGTCCGAAAGATTTTTCCTTTTCCTCTTCATAATATATATTTTTTAAAGCTGCATTTTTGTATATCTTTTTCAATTTATCCTTAAGCTGAATTACTCTATCTGCTTCTTCAATCAAAATTTTATTATTCATACTACCTCCTCTTTTTGTCTCCTTATTATCAGCTTTAATCTTGTTTACTTTATCAATCTTGTTTTCAAGATCTTTTCTTATTCTTTCTATATCCATTTAATAAAAATAAAAGTTAATTAACGTTCTAAAAAGGAATTTTATCGTTCAGTAAACGAATTTTATTGTTCAATAAACGGCTTTAATGATCAGCCTAGATCGTTTACATTCAGGATATTAAATTTATTGTAAATATGATTATTTATTAAATCAATTGATATGAATCCAAATTTTAATTTCCAACAAATTGAACATATAGATTTAAATTCTTCAAACGTCATATCATTGCTTATAAAATCACTCTATATTTTCTTAATATAAAAATTGGGCTGCTTGAAAATAATCAAAAAATTAGAATTCGTTCTGATTACTTGTAAATCTAATAAACTATAATTTTGACTTATATAAATACATGAAATATTTTTTGATCTGGATCTTATAAAATATTCTTTTATTCTATCTTGTTTATCTAAAATATAGTCGTCAAAAATAACCAAACTGTTTGGTCTACAATCATCAACAGATATTATACCATCATCAGTAATATGCGCTTCAATTTTATCTATATTATTAAATACTTCTCTCAGTTTTTCATAAATTGGTTGATCAATTGATCTCGCAAAACTATAAAGATTCTTATAATAAATCCAATATTTAAGAATAATATTACATAATAAATTAGTTTTTCCTGATCCAGATGAACCTATAATTAAACATCTCATAGGTGGTGGAAATATTGATTTTGATCTACTATCGTCTAAATGAAATGCTGTAATTTCATAATTATCCATTTAATAAGGAAAGATTCGTATAAACTTATCAAATTTAATTTTTCCATTAAATTCTTTTCCTATTAAATATTTAAAGTATTTTAAAATAAAATTAAAAAAAATAAAAATGTCTGATTCAATTTCTTTAATAACACTATTAAATAAAAAAGGCTATAAGTAGGTATGAATATATTAAATTATCAGATTTAAAAGTTGACGAAGAGTATAAGGCCAATGATTTTGAAATAATTAACACTAAATTTGGAAACAGAGTTTCTGTAATACTGAATAATAAATATAAACTTATTTTACCAGATAAATATTTGGATATTATTTCTCAATATTTGTACCAAATGAATGAATTTGAAATATTTATTATATATAAAGGTAAAAAAAATCTTAATAATAGACAAACAGTCCATTTGATGGAATTTGAATAAATTACTAATAAAAAATTATTATATAAATGAAGATAATTAAAATCATCTATCATTCTATCTATTCATTTAGAAAATTATATATACAATGAAAATAATGATATGTCTATTGGACTTTATGCTATATCTTTTACTAACTCTAATAACTTAATTAAAATTGAAAATGAATGCCAAAAAACAATTAATAACAACGTAACTAACATAAAAAGTGGTCAATATTCTAAAGGCGAATTAAATAATATAATCAATCCATTAGTCATATCTTTTGTTGATAAAAAGGTAAAAATTGAATCCCCTTGTTATTATAATTTAGACGAAAACTTAAAGAAATATTTAGGTTTTAATGATCTAAATTTTATAAGAACAAGTACTAAAATCATGATTTATTATCCTCTCAATGATGAGCATTATATAAATAT
Organism: Aphis gossypii; assembly: GCF_020184175.1. Classification (NCBI taxonomy): domain Eukaryota; kingdom Metazoa; phylum Arthropoda; class Insecta; order Hemiptera; family Aphididae; genus Aphis; species Aphis gossypii. The sequence goes on from NW_026083306.1 coordinate 18,379, forward strand.
AGAGAAGGATTGTGAGTTTACAGTTAAAACAGAAAAGTTAGTACTGACTACTTATAAAATACCTATTGGAGTCTATTCAATAAGGGAAATTGAAAATTTATTAAATTGTGACAAAAATATTCGTAATACTAAACTTACAATAGTTGGTCAATTTTTAAAGATTTCAACTAACTATGAATCTGATTTCGATACTTATTTATTAAATACCTTGGGAATTCCATTGTTTAATTTTAGCACAGACCATATAACTGAGTCCCCATTTAATCGAAATGTTACTGGTACAATGGAACTACAATTTTATACACAAGGTTTTTTAAAAGATAAATGGTTTTATGGAGACTAAAAATGACTATATTATATTAAGAAAACGAAATTACAGTATTTCTTCAGGTATAAAAATACAACTAATACACAACTATATTTCAATTACATCTAATGATTATTATTTATTGGATAAAAATTTAAGACTAAGTTTAGGATTCGATGATAAATGTACTTATACACATACTGGATCGGATATTATACTTGGTCATTATTTTGTAAATAAATTACTAGAAGTACATTGTGATATAATTGAGAAATCTATTTCCAACCATAAAATTGATCAATATTTGCACAGAGATGATGATGTTTTATGTGTTATTAAATGTGAAAATGAAGGTCAATATATATCTAATGATATAAAATATATTCTTTTAAATGTAAAGAATTTTAATAATATTAAATTATTTATCACTGATCAAGATGGTAATAAAGTAATATGTGATGAATTTGTTGCTTATTTAATTCTAAAAACATAAATATAGGTAGTTATAGATAAGAATTATAGAATACAGAATTTGTTATAAATTTTATAATCAATTGATAGTGCTGTATAAATCTAAAAAAATAATCGAGGCTAGTTCATGTTTAAAAAAAACAGATTTTAAAGAAACTATTAACTTTTTCCTTAGGGAAAAATACTTAAAACAGAAACAACTTAACAGTTACAAGTATACATTATAATTAAACATTATATTAATTTAATTTTTTATAAATGGAAAATATATATTGTGTTAAATGTAAACAAAAAACAGATAATATTAATCCACATATAATTAAGACAAAAAACAATAGGAAAAGATTGTCTGCAAAATGTAAAAAATGTAATTCTTTAAAAAGTTGTTTTATTAAAACATAATATTAATATTAACTAATTTCTAAATTAATATGAATAAAAATGATAATAAAATCTTGACCGGTAAAAAAAATTTATAGATTAGATTACTTTACCTCAGATTCGTCTGACGTTAGGTTAGGAACGCGTTCAACACCGTCGGATGGGGAGTGGTGCGTGCAGCGTTGGCAGCGATGGATTTCCCGCCATACGTGCGACGGGTCCTCGACTCGTACCTTAGTGACCGGGTCCTTCACGTGTGCGACGACAGCGGGGGCGGTTCGGTGTCGGTGGAGATCACCTGCGGAGTCCCCCAGGGCTCCGTACTCGGACCGCTCCTGTGAAATGTCGCCTTCGACTCCGTGTTCCGCTTGCCGCTGCCCGATGGAGTGACCGTTATCGGGTACGCGGACGATACCCTAGTGGTATCGGAGGGGGGCACGTTGTCGGAGATGGAGGACCGCGCTAACGAGGCCTTGGCCACGGTCGCGGGCCATATTGGGGACTTGGGGCTACGGCTTGCCGTTGAAAAAACGGAGACCGTGGTTTTCAAGGCCCGGTACGGCCCGGCCGACCTTAGGCTACGTATCGGGGACCAGGCCATCCAGTTGTGCGCGTCCCTCAAGTATTTGGGGGTCGTGCACGAAGGCAAGGGGATGTGGTACGGGGCGCACTACCGTGCCGCGGCCGGTAAGGCCAGGCGGATCTTGGCTGCCCTGCGCGGGCTGATGCCTAACATCGGGGGTCCCCGCGAGCCGAGGAAGCGCCTCTTGTTGAGTGTCGTGCATTCAGTAATGTTGTAACCTGGGGTGCCGAATTCGCGTTCAGCAGGACCGGCCCCAAGGTGTTGGCTTCAGTCCAGCGCTTGGCGGCCATAAGCAGCGTGAGTGCGTACCGGACCGTGTCCTACGACTCCGTGACGATCGTTGAGCGTACCATCCCCATCGTCCAAGAACGATTTGCGTGGTTCGAGATCCGCAGGGCGGCGCGGCTGACAGGGACTGGCGATGGGGGGCCCCTTCCGTCGGGCGGTCAGGCGGAGGCAGCACCGGTAAACGACCTTCAGTCGCTGAGGGCTCGGGTTCTGGCAAAGTGGGTTCGGGATATCAGAGAGACCGCCGGTCCCCGCGGACAGTGGATGCGAGTGGACTCGGTCGCTGATTCACCCGGACCTACTCTGCCGATGGGTGCCAGGACGCACGGGGAGATGTCCTTTCACCTCACACAGCTCGTGACGGGGCACGGTTGCTTCAACCGATACCTTCGGAAGATCAACCGGGCTCCGTCTGACGGGTGTTCCCATTGCGGACCACCCGACGGCTATGCTGAGGTAGTCGACGACGCTCAACACACCCTTGTTCGCTGCGAAGCTTTCAGGGGTGAACGTGAGCGCCTCGTCGACGTGATCGGACCCTTCGACCCGAGCGGACTGGTTCCCAAAATGCTGGATAGCCCAGCCAATTGGGAAGCGGTGGCTCGCTTCGCGAGGGCTGTGATGTCCGCCAAGGAGGCAGCTGAGCGAGACAGGCAGATCCGGCAGGGGGTAGCTCCGTCCATACGACGAAGATGATGGAGGCGCTCGGCTGGGCGCGGGCGTGATTGGCTGGCTGGCCTTGGTTCCTCGACGGCTGACGGCCTAGTCCCAAGGCTGTGAGGCCAATCCATTCACGCAGCAGTAAGAAGACGAAGAGTTGTCTCGCATTGTAAGGGGCTGTGTGATGGGGGATTGTCCCGCCACCTCCCCCAATACTAACCCTATTGTTGTTGTATTGTTTTTGCTTCATTAATTGTACTTATAAACTGTTTTTGTTTGATGCAATAAACGATGGAGACCCACCACCTGAAGTATTGCTTCACGGTGCTTCCGGGTGGTGGGTGTATTGCCGATAAAAAAAAAAAAAAAAAGATTCGTCTGACGTATATTATATTTCCCCGACCTTTAGTATCTATAAATAAACCCGCTACCGATCGTGTCAATACTTAGGAATAAAATATATCTGTGTTGTACAGACATCCAGTTAAAAACAAAAAAACATAAATAAAAGTGTGAGAGGTGGCCACCGTTTCTGGATGTCTGTACAACACATTTTGATGATTTTTTTGTTTTTAATATTTTTAATTTTTTAATATTTATTAAGAATAATAAGAAAAATACTTGATAAAATCAAAAAATGTGCTGAACGTACCCACTATCTACTTATATAATACATAAAATAACATTTTAACTCAATATAAAGATAATATTACAAATCAAAAATTTTTAACTGTTTTAATAGTAACTAACAATTGATCATTATAGTATGGCTGCCATTCTGTTATCATTATTACGTTATCACTTATTGATGGTACAAGCATTTTGATTTGTATTATTGTATGGCACGGACCAGTGTAGTTTTTAATTTTTAATTTGTTGTTTAAAGTTTTAAATATGCCAACTGTTTGTGCAGTTTATGGTTGTACGAATAAAACAACCAATAAAAATGTATCATTTTACCGTTTTCCCAAAAAAAAAAAAAAGTGCAGCAACAGATCTTCAAAAACTACTAGAGGACCAACGAAATATGTGGCTGAAATCCCTTCACAGACTTGATTTGAAGAATAAGCAGATTGATGATATGCGTATATGCTCTTCTCATTTTAAAAGTGGTAAGAATTTGTATAATTTATCAGTTTTAAAAGTGATTTTGTATGATGTTCTTATCTATTTTTGTAATACTTGTTCTTTAGGTAAACCAGCTTGCTATACCAATAACAAACATCCTGATTGGTGTCCATCAATAAACATGGGCTACAAAACTAATAAGGGTAATTAATCATTTTATGTTTTATAATAGGAAGTATTAGTTATACATCTTTAATAAAAATATAATCATGTCATTTGATAGATTACAATTAAGAGTTCAATAACAAAAAATTATCATTTATTTTTTTTAGGTTGTAGATTTATCTAATGAAAGTTTGATTTTATTTAAAACTTATATAGGTGCTGCAACTACACCAGATATTAAGAGATACCATAGGGCTACTAAACGAATGGCATTGACACCAACTATTTTGTTTCCAAATGACTTGGAAAATGATACTGTTGTCCAGAGGTGAAAGTATTTGAGTAAAAGTATTTGAATATTAGTATTCATATACTTTTTAAAGTATTGAATACTTTATTTAAATACATTTTTATGGTATTGAATACTAATGTATTTGAAATACTTTTATACTTATGAATATGTAATTTTATTAAACTAAAATATTATGTTTATGACTTTGCGTGTGACCATCAGATTATTATTTTTTTTTCATAAGTATTTTAAAAGTATTTCAAATACTTTTTCAAAGTATTTGAATATTACTCTAAATACTTTTTAAAAGTATTCTTTACAGCTCTGCTGTTGTCACTGTTCCCAATTCTAGTGATGGAGAAAATGTGGATATAAGCATGGAAACAGGGACATCAACTTCAACAACAATTACTATGGCTAATATACAGACACTAGAACAAGAAGTAGTAAGGAAAGATTTTTTAATCAACAAACTTACTTCAGAAGTAAATTATTTAAATTTAAGTAAAGAGACATTTAATGGTCGTCCTAAAATGTTAGCATTTTATACTGGCCTAGAAAGTATGGATCTTTTTTTATTAATTTTAGAGGAAATTAAACCTGCACTAACTTCTAGTAACCAAAGGTTAACTGAATTTCAAAAATTATTGTTATGTCTTATGAAATTAAGGTTAAACATGCCATTTGTTGATTTAGGCTATAGGTTTAATATAACTTGTGGTTCTGCTTCAATTATTTTTCGTAAGGTTATATTTCTTTTAGAACATGCATTTAAAAAACTAATTTACTGGCCTGACAGGGAAGCATTACGTTATCTAATGCCACGTTCATTTTTTAATGCTTTTGGTAACTCAGTTGCGGTTATTATCGATTGCTTTGAAATCGGAATTGAAAAACCTAGTAATTTAAGAGCTAAAGCACAAACTTGGTCTTCTTATAAAAACAAAAATACTGTTAAGTACTTGATTGCTATTACACCTCAAGGGGTAGTATTATTTATATCTGACGGATGGGGTGGTAGGGTAAGTGACAAACATATAACCGAAAACTGTATGTTTTTAAAAAATTTATTGCCAGGGGATGTAGTACTTGCAGATAGGGGATTCACTGTAAGTGAGAGTATAGGTTTTCATTTTGCTACTTTGAAAACACCTGCCTTTACAAGGGGTCTTCCTCAATTACACCCATGTTCTATTGAAGAAACACGGAAAATAGCATCTGTTAGAATACATGTAGAGCGTATAATAGGACTCACTAGATCTAAGTATAAAATTCTTAATGGCCCAGTGCAAATTACAACTCTCAAACACCAAGATGACAACTCATGTTTATTAGATTCAATAGTTACAGTTTGTTGTGCTCTTATTAACATGTGCAGTTCTATTGTACCATTAGATTAAAAATTTAAAAAATGTTTATCTATAATATTATATGTGGGGTTATTATTTGTATTACTATGAATTATTAAATGATGCAGTGTAGATACTTGTCATTAGATCAGCGAGTGAAGTGCACTGTGATGTAGATAACTGTGAGCAATACTATTAAATGTTATAAGATTTCAATAATTGTGTTGACGTTTATTAATCACCCTTAGCCAATTAATTCAATACAATACTGTATTTAATTCTACATATATATATATTTAAAAGTAAAAAATCTATTTTATTAATTATTTACAGCTTTCGCATTTCCATTTTTTAGTAGAGGGTTGCGTTTGATTCCAATGCAAGTATAATGATACCACAAGTTTGCACATCCTTCTTTAGTACACATAATCATTTTCCCTCCTGTATCATTTTTGCATGTACAGTATTGATAGGAACCATTTTTACTTACCACACTTTCTTTTACTACAATTTTTTCAATGGATTGATTATTAGAATAAAATCGACCAAGCAATTCAGGTAGAATAATTTCATAAAAATACCATTTTGATTTGCTTGTAATTTCATTGCATATTTCATAATCAATATTAACACGTTCTATATAATACTTATTAGGTGACCATATAATAAAATCTCCATACTTAAAACCACCTAAAAGCATTTGTGTTTGTATCTGATAATGGTATTGATGTGTTCTCTTCAGTTTCCCATTTAATATACAGTCAAGATTTTCTATTTTTTTATTTTGTGTAAGACTATATGGACATTTTATTTCCAAGACACCAGTACCACAACAGTCACAATTTATTATACCATCCGGACTTGCACCAATGAATGGAAAACATGGATTTATAATAAGTCCACTATTTATAACAGAAAAATGTATATGGTCATTTTTTAATTTTTCACTATAAAAAGCTTTAGCTTCATTTTCATGAGTGGTTCCCCATACAGTGGCTTGATTTTTAAAAGTGTTTTCTAATGGATAACATATTGTCTTAAGAAGACTTATATTTGAGCTACATGTTTTTGTGAAACAGACTTCTCTAACTTTTGAAGCTGTTATACGGCCGCTTCTCTAGTAAAACCATTCTTTACACTCTGCCTGTTGTCTAGTTTAGAGCCTAGAATTACTAGATCTTCCTTACTAAGTAAAGCATTTTCATCCTTATACATTCCCACAAAACTTTTAGGAAATAAGTCAGTTTTAAATTTTAAATTAAAGGGCGGTATAACCTTTAAAATTGCAGCATTGCTATTAACTTTCTCCAGTTTAGTTAAAAATGAATTTAAATGTTGTGTATCATTTATAGTTGTTGGAAGGTTTTTAATATAATCAGCTTTAGTTTTATATGACTGAGGATGGTTGGTGCCTATTTTTTTGGGTTGATTAAAATCAATTTCACTAATTTTTTGTGAACTAACATTTGTATTAGATGGAACAGTCCAGTACGCAAATACATCAGTTACAGACTTCTTTGTATCATTTTTTTTTAAGAAAGCATATTGCAAATAAAAAAGCACAGCACCGATATGCGAGCAGCATTCCCCAAGCCCAGCTATACATGTACAATGTGCTGCTACGACTTCTCCAGAGAACTTTAAAACAATCCATGGTAACAATTTAGCATCATTGAGCCTTTGTGAATGTGCAACCTAAGTAATACATACACTAAAAATTCATTGAATCATGAAACCTAGCTAAAAGCAATTTGATTTAAATAAAATTAATTTACAGTTTATACAAAACATAATAAATAAGTAAGCTTTAAGCATTTACAGAAAATATTTAGGTAAATTTTAAATGGATTAAAAAATATTTAAATAACTGTAAGCTCTGTATTTGAGCACTAATTCTTAGAATTGAAGACATTTTAAAATAAATTAATAATTATAAGAAATCAAAAAGCAAAAGCAATTTAAAAAAAAAAATCTTTACCTCTGCGACAACTAGAACAACATCATTTATAGCATACCATTTAGTGTTATAAATCCATCCACTAGCAAAAAATGTATAAGCTTCTAAGCTTTTGAAAGCTTTAAACTCATCAAGCGTATAAGCACTTTTAGTAAGAACTAGATAATTAAAAATATCAGGGTAAGTTACTTCTGGAACTAAATCTAAACTATTGGTCCACTGTATACATTGATCCTTCATTAAAATATAAGGATCACGTAAACCTCCAAGTACACTTATTTTTTTAATGTACCTCTCTTGAACATCTTTAGCTAAGCCTCTAGCGTGATTGCTTAGATGATATGACATGTTTGTACAAAAAAAAATCAAAAACAGAAATATACAACAACAAAAAAACTAGTTAATACTGAATAGAATGACAAAATAAATTATTTTGTAATGCTAAATAGTGAATAATAATGAAACCCGGCAAATATTTGTACCATCAATTAGTGATAAGAAATAATTTGAGTTTGAACCTAACCTAAATCATAATAATCATAATAATAATAATAATAATAATAATAATAAGAAAAATAATAATAATAATAATAATAATAATTATATATATAATATTATATTAATATTATATATATTATAATAATATATATATATATATATTTATATATTATTTTTTTTTTTTTATATATATATTATATTATATTAATATTATATATTATATTATTATATTATATAATAATAATAATATATATATTATAATAAAGAAAAAACACAAAGGTTAATTTTAAAAATATTATTGAGTGATGTTTCAGTTGTTAATAGCTGGTTTTTAATATGTAAAAAAAAAAATACGTACAATCTAAATTTAAAATAATGCAAGTTATAATACATTATTATACATAATAATGAATAAGTATATATTGGATGAAATACAATTTAAAATATAATCAGTATTTACATAAAATAACTTTGTGACCCTAAAATTAAGATTAAATTATAAAATATCAAGTTGTAACCATCTTAAGTAATTAATAATATTAAAATAAAGAAAAAAGATCGTCCATCATAAAAATGAAATATTTATATTAATTTAAAAAACCGATGAGGGTATCTTTGTCAATTTTCTTTTTAAATTAAAAGGAGCTTGAGCAAGAACATATTTTATTGTTTCTTCTATTTCATTTTGAGGAATATTTTTAAATTTCAATTGTTTTTTTTATGGCATCTGAAATAAGATGATAACAAGATATTATTACAAAATTGCTTTCAAATAATATTTTATACAGTACGTGTTCGACCTCCGACCAATACACACGTGTACCCCGGTCTACGATAATCGCATTTATAGCTTCCGATAGCAGTATACGTTAACACTCCAATCGATAAGACATAAGGTATGTTGTTTTATTTCGGTCCCCTCTAGCCTTGTAACATCATTCAACATCCATCTCCATGATGAATGACCCAAATTTAACCCCCAACTTTACTACACCCTCAGCTCCAAAACTCAACACTCAAAAAACGTTCGCAGAAACAACAGCTAATTTACAATTTCCTAAAAAAGATCAAGCAATAATTTTTAATACCATTGAAGACATACCCCAAATCGAATATATAAGAGCATTTAGTACACTTACTGATCCAAACAATATAAAATTTGCTTAACGCATATCAAACAATCGTTTTTGTATCTACTTTGCCAACAATAATATTATGAAACAGATAATCTCCAAATAGTCGTACATTGTTATAAATAATAAGGAGATAACCTTCCGCCGGCTTATCAACCAAGCTAAACGCGTAATTGTGTCCAATGTACAACCGGTCATACCGCACGACGTAATTACAAAGGCACTCAACAATCTATCAATTAAAATAGTCTCACCGATAACATTTATGAAAGCAGTCTTCGCTAATGATGAATTTAATCACATAGGAAGTTTTCGTCGTCAACTATTATATATACATCCGGATGACATCAATAAAATGCCCAGCTCAATTCTAATCAATTTAGAACAAACAGATTGTCGCATCTTTCTCTCTGATGATACAGTGATATGCTATATCTGTAAACAAACGGGCCATACTTCTTATTATTGCAAAAAGAAAATTGTAAATAAATCCCAAAATATTCAAGTCGAAAACCCGAATCTTATCTCCAATATCATGGACACAGATAATAGTATACTAACTGACTCAAATTCAAACAATGAATCTCAAACCACTCTCTACAACAACAACCCGAATCCTACCACCAACCATACGGAAATAGATAATAATGTTCTAATCGACCTAACTACAAAAAGTACAGGTAAACACATAGAAAACTACATCGAAAACTTCTCCACACAAGCATCCAACATCATTCCCCCTATTCAAAACCCAACCCAGACACCAAAGAGACCAGCCTCATCCACTTCCAGCACCTCCCCATCTATCAATGCACCAAACGATAATATCCAAACTAATAGCTCTACGTCTCTAATCAACTCACAAATTCATCAATCTAAGAAGGTAACACTATCCGACAAGCTACTAGAATCCGCGAAAACTCCTCAACCACAAGTAAAAAAACCAAAACGATCAAATTCTTTGGAACAGATCATATTAAAGTTGGATCAAATACTTGAACCAACAAAAATCGTATTTGAAACTATACCAAATTTAAAAATAAACTTCACTCAACTAAAATTTATTATCGAAAACACAATAGGTATATCCAACCCAATGAGTATTATACAACCTTTTAACTTGTCACCCATGGAAATGATTGAAATCATAGACACCATCCGCCCGAAAATCAAGAATATAAGCTTTAAAAACAGGATTTCAAAATTATATCAATTAATATTAGACTCAACTGGATCCGGAGGTCCTGTCCCCGCAGGATTATAATTTACCAACCTAAAATCAACGTATAAAAATATTTTTTTTTTCTCTTTTTAAATCTTATGCTGAACATAAACTTAAACAAATTGCACATCATTCAATGGAATCCAAACAGTTTTTATTCAAAAATCGATGAAATCAAACTATTAGTCAATAAATTCTCACCAATAGCACTATGCATCCAAGAAACAAATTTTAACAACGCCAAACCAATTCATTTAAACAATTATTCAAGCTATACTAAAAATAGAAATCACGCTGGAAGAGCTAGTAGCTAGAGCGGAGTAGCTATTTTTATAAACAATTTTTTCCCTTCGGAAGAAGTCCCCATAACATCACATCTTGAAGTAATAGCTGTAAACATTACAGCCAGAAGCAAATTAACCATTTACAATATTTACTTATCAAACTCCCAAGACTTCAACGTTTTAGACATCCAAAATATTATTGATCAACTACCCACCCCATTTATCATTCTTGGTGACCTCAATAGTCACAACACTCTGTGGGGCTGTAATAACACCGACCACAGAGGAACCAAAATCGAAACAATACTTAATACCAATTACATCAGCATTCTCAACAATGACCAAGCAACAAGAGTTAATTCTAGCAAGGGCAACCTTTCCGCTATTGATTTATCTTTCTCCTCTACAACAATGTCACCCAATTTAGAATGGGACGTTATTCCGGAACTTTCTAGCAGTGACTACTTCCCTATTAAAATAACTTTATGTTATACAAACCCACATGAAATACACACTCGTAACTCTAAATGAAAATTATCAAATGCTGATTGGAACCTCTTCCAAACGGAATTCGAAAATAATCTCTTAAATTCATCTTTTACAAATGAGAATACTATTGAAGAAAATATTGAACAATTTAGCAAACTTATTTACGATACAGCATCAAATACCTTTAAACAACTTAACTACTCTGGAAAACGACCCCCGGTCCCTTGGTGGAATAAAAATATTAAACATGCTATAAGAAATAAAAAGTCATCGTTTAACAAATACAAACGCACAAAACTAATCCAACACTTCATTGAATTTAAAAAAAAAAAAACAAAGCTCAAGTAAGATTTTTAATCAAAAATGAAAAAATAAATCATGGATACATTTCACTTCAACATTAAATTCAAAAAAATCAGCTACCAAAATTTGGAACAAAGTCAAGATCATAAAAGGGATCCCATCGACACAAATTAAAACCATTTTAACAGATAAAGCAATTCAAACCGAACCCCATACAATAGCTCAATCAATTGGTCATCACTTCTATTCAAGTAGTAGTAACGCCAACTTAAACTCAGACTTCCTAAAACATAAACAAGATATAGAAACTAATTATTCTCCTTTCATATATAAGAATCAAAGCTTAGGGGACATTCTAAATGAACCTATAACATTATGTGAACTAAATACTGGTCTTCTAGGAAAAAAGAGCAACAGCTGTGGCTCAGACAAAATCCCATTTATTTTTTTACAAAACCTGCCCCCAAGTGGCATTCTCCTAATACTTAAACTATTCAACCAGATCTTGGGATACTACCAATCAAATGGAAAAATGCTATTATCACCCCCATACCTAAAAAAAACAATGACAGATTCAAGCCAACAGGCTACCGACCAATTTCTGTCCTGTGCAGCATGAGTAAACTATTAGAGAAAATAGTATACAACAGATTATATTGGTTTGCGAATAAACATAACCTTCTATCACCCCTTCAACATGGATTTAGAAAACACCATTCCACCACTGATTGCCACGTTAAATTAGAGTCAGAAATACTGGACACATTGGCTAATAAACAAATAATGATTCTTATCAGCTTAGATTTACAAAAAGCTTATGACACCATTTGGCGTCATAGAGTAATTGAATTGCTTAAACAATGGAACATTCTCGGTAATATGATAAAATACCTAACTAACTTCTTAAGTCAAAGAACTTTTCAATTAAAAATCAGGGATTTCACCTCTAATACCTTTGTATTAGAAAATGGAGTACCTCAAGGATCTCCGCTCAGTGTCTTCTTATTTCAAACTGCCATCAACAGCCTTCCCGACTTCATACCAAAACCAATCAAATCAATCATCTTTGCTAATGATACACACATCTACGTCAGAGGAAATTCAATCCCTTCAATAACTAAAGTACCACAAGACTGTCTCAATGAACTGTCAAAATGGTGTCATAATTCAGGCTTTATCTTTTCTTCTCACAAAACCAAATGTATTCTTTTTTCCAACAAAAGGAACATAACCAAATCCAAAATCTATTTAAATACTATCTGTTTACCTTTTACTGAAAACATCACTGTTCTTGGCCTTACCTTCGACTCTAAATTAACATGGAAACCAAACATTCTGAAAACCGAAAAATCAGCATATAAAAACCTAAGAGTAATCAAAACGCTTAGTCATCTTGAATGGGGCGCCGAGTACTCCATTTTATTAAATCTATATAGATCACTAGTTAGATCAAAACTTGACTACAGCTCAATCTGCTACGGAAACTCTAATCGTAATATAGCCAAATTACTTGACCATATTCATAACACCGGTATAAGATGTGCAACGGGAGCCTTCAGAAGTAGCCCTATCACCAGCTTATTAGCCATCACTGAGGAACCTCCACTTCACTATCACAGACTAAGACTATCACTCAAATATATAACCAGAATTTTGTCTACTCCAGTTAATTCAACTATTCACTATCTAAATATAAACCATTCTTCATCTGTATACGATTTAAACACGAATCTCAGAAAACCACTAAGATCAAGACTTTGCAAAGAAATGTCCGACAACAACATCTCCTCTGACACTATCCTTCAATATGAAACCAGCTTTACCCCGTCGTGGATTTTACAAAACTACGAAATTGATACCAGTCTTAGTGCCCATGTAAAAAAAGAAACACCCGAAATAGTCTATCGAAATGTATTTAATGAACTAATTCATATGGATAACCCCAATAAATCTCAAATCTATACTGTTGCATCGAAAACTTCAACAGGCATAGGTCTAGCAGTTATACACAATAGTTCTACTCAAATATTCAAGCTAAATAGTCATAGCAGCATTTATACAGCTGAATACATAACTCTCTTAAAAGGAGTACAAACAGCTGTCAATTCAAATTTTGACAGAATCGATATATGTTCTGACTCACTCAGTGTTCTGTCTAATTTAAAACATAATACCCAGATGAATCCCTTAGCCATAAAGATAAAAAATATAATTCAGTTATCCAAAAAATTCATACGATTTATATGAACTCCTGGTCACTGTAATATCGTAGGGAACGAAGAAGCTGACAAAGCAGCTCGAAATGCTGTAAGTAACCCCAACGCCTTAACACTTGCTCTTATGTCACCAGTGGATATATTCAGGAACGTTGATAAATACTGCATACAATTATGGGACTCAGATTGGCGTCAAGTTACTGATAACAAACTTAGAGAAATCAAATATTCAGTCGAACCTTGGCCAAAACACAACTTCTCTAATCGAAAAGAAGAAATCATTATTAACCGACTAAGAATTGGCCACACAAGAGTCACTCACGATTACCTCATGAAAAAAACTGAACCTTCATTATGCCGCTCTTGCAATTTGCCCAATACAGTCAAACACATTCTCATCCACTGCCAAATATTCTCAGAGGCCAGAAATGAATGTGAAATCCCGGACAATTTATATGAAGCCATAGGACTCCATGCCGACACACAAAAAATTATTTCATTTTTAAAAAAAACCGAAATGTTCAATTTAATTTAATCTATTTATATTCTAATTTCTTTTTTTTTATAATATGTTTTGTTTTGTATTGTATCTCTTTTCAACCATTGTAATCTAACCTAAACACTATAAGCTAATAACCTTGTCGTTGATGCTGAAACAATAAAAAAAAAAAAAATATATTTTATACATAGATTTTTGTTTCATATTTTTAATACTTACCAAATAAAATAAAACACATGACCAACGAAGAGAATGGTTTTTCCCCTTTTTTTCACTAAAAGAGTAATTTGATAACAAATCGTCGGTAAATAATTTAGCTATTAATCTTTTGAAATACTCATATGGTCATATTTAAATATTACCAAACTTAATTTAAACTGGTGATCACCAGAAAGTTTATCTTCCAACACATATAAGTCTGTCTCATTGTCTAAAGGTAATGGACAATCATGAAAGTCGTCATTTGACAGATTATTTTAATTACTAGGTGTGCATCACTCTGTTGTAAAATTCGGTCTAAGTGAAATTCGGTCTAAGAGATATTCGCTCTAAGTGAGTACCCTAGATCGGAGACGGTACTGTAAAGAAAATATCGTAAAAAGTATAGTAGTCACAGTTTTAGTTAACCTAACCTCCGGTGGTTTGGAAGGAGCCGAGGGAGTTCTAACCTAACCTTCGAGGGGGTCGAGTGAAAATCGTGTTATCAAAAACCTAACCTAACCGTTTCCCATTGCATTCCCCTTTCTTTTTGTATATAAAAAAATGTATTAAGCGAAAATGGTAGTCGAGTGTCTAGCTATCAATCATCACATCACGTACCTAAGTGTGTATCCTAAATCTATATCTGACAATACAATCCGCCTGCGCCTCCGACATCGAAAGTCTAATGTTGTATTGTAGGATAATAAGTATAAAGTCGAATAACATATTTTGAGCATTCAAGTCTAGTTGAAAATTGTGTTACCAGGAATTCGATCGGAAATTGTAATCGGGTGTCTAGAAAAGAAATCATACACTAAAAAAGTAAGAAAAGTACTGAAGTCGAGTAAATAAATACGAAAAATGGTAATTGAGTGTCTAGCTATCAGTCCTAAACTGGTGTAATACCGTTTCCCATTGCATGCCCTGTTCTTTGTGTATATAAAAAAATATATTTAGCGAAAATGATAGTCGAGTATCTAGCTATCAATCATCACATCACGTACTTAAGTGTGTATCCCAGTGTTGAATCCAGACAATATCTCTGGGGGGGGCTCACTTTTTTTTCATTGGTGAATGGGGATACGTGATTTTAGTATTATGAATTATATGTATTAATAGGTAGTTATTCTTATTACCATTTATAATTTAGACATCTCAAATTTAGATAAAACTACAAAACAATTAAAAACAAATTATT
The DNA here is from genome assembly GCF_020184175.1 of Aphis gossypii. Lineage (NCBI taxonomy): Eukaryota > Metazoa > Arthropoda > Insecta > Hemiptera > Aphididae > Aphis > Aphis gossypii. Next base: position 33,943 of record NW_026083306.1, read on the forward strand.
TTTTTTTTTAATTTTTAAATCAATCTAAAATTGTCACACATTTAAATCATATTACCTATTATTATTATTTACTGCAATTCAGAAATTATAAATATTGAGAAAATTACAAAATAAATTAGAAACCTATTAATTATTTATTTTTAAATTAATCTTATGCGACGAGTTTTTTTTCTTGCATATAAATCAATTGTTTCTTCAATGAACTCCTGAGATGGGTCTTCTTCGCCTTCAATACTTATTTTCATACAATATTCCAATGTATCTTGTCCCATACGATTTCGAAGTTTTGACATAATTCGATTCATTGCACTAAATGATCGTTCGACTGTAGCAGTGGCAATTGGTATGCATAAAATTGATTCTGCTAATTTTCTTAAATGTTGATAACCCATATTAACTTCAAGAAGATCAGATATGGGGTTTCCACCAATCTCTTTTTTATTCAAAGCTACAAATTTAAAAGACTTGAAATCTAATATTATACATTCTTTATCATATTCAGATATAAATAAACAGTCACACAATTGTTCAATCAATTTTTCTGATGCATCTGTTTACATACTATAATTTTCAAATATTGAACACCCTTCTATGAGCTTAGCTGCTGTATCATTAAATCGACGATCCATCTCTTTTATTACTTGTTCTAAAAATGATAAAATATACTTTAATGTATTTTTAATGTCATCGTCTTTTTTTAATGAATTAAGTTTCTTTGAAATTTCGGTAGCATTTTTAATAATAGTGCTATTATAGACATCTTGTTTTAAACTTTCTGCAATTTTATTTAAATGATCTTTCGTACTTTTAATTATAGTAGGTAAAACCGAAATACATAAATTGGAAGATTGTAATGTTAAACTTAAATTAGAAACGGCACCTAGTATTTCGTCCAATCCACACAATAATATAACAAAACTTTCTTCGCGGAGACTTAACAAAATCCCACCTGCTAATGAGGCTAAATCGGCACCATCTTAATGTATATGTTCACAAGTTGTAGCGATAGCAATATACGATTGTTTGATTGCATGGACAATTTTGTAGTGGCTTAACCAACGGATTTCTATAGCCTCTGGTACTTTTAAAATAGGATCATTAATTATGGTTTGCACTCTGTGAAGCATTTTCTCGCGTTTGGGCGATTGGTGAAATAATTTGTAAATATATTTTAAGACATGAAAAACGCGTTTAATTTTTGGAAATTTATTACGCATACTGGTTAGTGCAAGTGATAATACATGTGCTCGACAATGTATATAAGGAACTTCCCTTCCAGCTTTTTCACTAATAAGTCTACGAACTCCACTTTTATTTCCCGACATGTTTGCAGCCCCATCAAAACCTCATGCAATAATATTTTGGTAGGACAGATTGTGTTTTGTTAATTCAGAACTTATTTCGTTTACGATTGTATGGGCTTTAGCAAGGCTGGGCAAGTTAATGATTTTTTTTAACTCAGTTAAGTTAAGTTAAAAATTTTTTGTTCAATTAAATTAAAAATTAAGTTAATTTATTTTTTTAATATATCAATTAAATTTAAAGTTAAGTTAACACATTTTTGCTAAATTAACTTCAATTAATAAGTTAAGTTAATAATAAAAAAAAAAAATTCATTGAAAAAGGTTTTAAAATAAGTGAAAATTACTTGTATAGTAGGTAATATACCTATGAATATAATATATGCATATATTAATATAATGTATATAATTTAAAAACTGTTGTAGGGCTGTATCATTTTATTTAATATTATTATTATTATTATTTCATCTTGGAGTCTGGGTTGATTTACATTTTAGTTTAAATGTGCTTACTTTATTGTTTAACCTTTACAATTCAAAAATAAATAACTCAAACATTTAAAGATGAGGTATAAAAAAAAACTAGTAACTATATTTTTTACTAATAACTTTTATTTTTTAAATATTACAAATATTATATTTGTATATAAATATAATATAATATATAATATATTTATTTATATGTAAGATTTGTAATTTTGCTGCTGGTCTATTCAAAGTATTTATTAAATTTCAATAACAGAGTCATTTCAAAATTTTGATCTGCCATTGAACCTCTTCTTTTGTTGAACAACTGTCCTCCAGCACTAAAGAGCCGCTCAACGTGTGCAGATGAAGGGACAGCAGTATTGTATTTTATATATACGTCTTTAAGAGGATTTGGTAAATCTAAAGGAGATTTAATGTTTTTATTAGACAAATAATTTTCAACAAGAAGTTTAAAATCATTGTTTGAATCTGAAACATTATTTTCCTCAAAATTAAAGAAATCATCCTCAATGTCACAATTATGGTGTTCTATAGATGTGGGGTTAGGTGTTAATTGAAGATTCTCTTGGGAATTTGTCAATGCGTTATCAAGTATGGTTTCCATAAGTATATTTTTTATGTTGTTTCGATCATCTTCTACAGTCCAATTAAGTTTAAATTTTGGTACCATACAGGAAGCCACTTGACATGTCTTTGACTCCATATATCTCGCGAATCTAATAAAAAAAATATATTCATGACATTATTTGAGTTTAATTAAATGTAAAACAAAATTAAAATAATAATTATAATATTAATAATCTCTGTGCGTTTCATCTGTTTTTTATTATGTTTAACAAGTTGTTTAACATTTTCAATATTTTAGTTTTATATTTAATTTAGCTGTACATATTTTTATTTAGATATTAAATAACTAATTTAAAAGTTGACTTTTTAAAAACCAATTGGCCAAAATACAAATTATATTTTTTATTATAAACAATAGAATAGGTTAAGTAATATTCTACAAATTAAAATTCTAGCTATTTAAATAATTCATTAATTAAATCAGAAATATTACCTTTTATTTAATCCTCTTTTAAGTGCAATAACTAATGGTCTACAGAAAACTATATTTTTCATATCGTTTAAGGATTTATGTACTGCATTTATAGTAGGGAGCAAATATCCTAAAGATACATTTTTATCACCCTGAAGTATATCTAATGCTCTAGATATAGGTTTCATGACCTAAAATATAAGACAATTATTATAATTATAATAAACAATAAATATGCATACTTATATATAAAATTTACATTGCAGTATTCTAGTAAAAATGAGACTTCCCGAGGTCCTGAAATGGTAGGCAGTTGTAAATCATTACACACATTTTCCATTTTATCAATATTTTCAACAATGCATTTGATAGCATCATAATATGAATTCCATCTAAACATAAGATATAAGACTTTTATAATAAATAATTTTTTTATTTTTTAATGCATAATATTATTTAAAATAATTAGATAATAGATACCTTGTGGCATTAGGTGTGATTAGATATCGACCAAGATGATTTTTTATAATATCTGCACTTAAAGTAGATTGATTTTGTTTGTTAAAAATTGATTGGCACTTTTTAAATACTTTTTGAGAGATAGTCCTATATGCAAGGTCTTTTTCAGCATCTTAATGTCAACTGAAGCAATTAAATTCATAGTATGTGCTGCACACCTTTGGTGAGGGGGTAATGATATACTTAAGAGATTATCAACATTAGATGGTTCACCATCTAGAGTATTTGTGATTTCAATAGAGACTTCATTTTCCTCAGTTATATTCGTATCAGTGCATTCATTTACATCAGAATCATTGTCATTACTGTATACTCTAGAAAATAAAAATATTTTGTTTTTCTTAAATTTACTAAAAAAAAGTAATGTTTTAATTTATAAGTTATAAGTATAATTAATATAACTATATTTAGTATTCGATAAAAAGTTGCTGAATTTCTATAATAATAATTGTTTATTGTTCAAATATAAATTATAAAGTGTAAATGACCTACAAATTATTAAACTTTAATAACTTTATAAATCTAATTATACAAATGTATTTAAATTCTATGTTGGCAAATTATACATTTAAGATTTAATGATATAAGTACAATTATAAATTATATAATTTTTATACTTACTATTATTTTAAATTATAAGAAAAACTATCTTATAGAAATATAAATACTAAAATATTAAAAAGAAAAAACACTTAAATATTATTTTTAAATACTTATTGTAAATATATAGAAGATAGAACTATATAAGTATTATTGTACACATAGCATAGTATTTATTATTGAAAAATTAATTAAATACTATAGGTAAACAATTATTTCTAACAATTTAAATACCTATAAATGAGTTAGGTACACTAGCATAAATAAAAATATGCATATTTTTAAATGATTTATAAACTTAAGTATGAATTAACGATTGTTAAATTTTTTGTTGAGCTCAAAATTAAGTTTAATCCGTAGGTAATTATTAATAAAAAAGGATAATTACCTAAAACTTTTTACAAAATTTGCTGCATTGTCAGTGACTATTAATGTTGTTTTATTTTGGATTTTAAATTCGTTGAGTACTTTGTCTATTGATTCAGCAATGTTATCGTATGTGTGTCTTCCTACCATACGCCTACAAGCAAGTCCTTTCGAACATCTTTCCAGCGTTTGTGGATTAATCCAATGGATAGTAAATCCTATGTATGATCTAAAATAAAAAAAGATTAAGACTTAATATTACATGAAATAGAAAAACTTAATTGAATCAAAATGCCCAAAATATTTACCTGTGGAATATGCTCCAGCAGTCTGCTGTAATACATACATATTTGATTGTATCTAATTCACTGATCATTTCATTTATCATTTTATTGTATAAATTCTCAACATCACGCATTAAATTTCTACGTGATGCAGGAACTTTATTTGATGTAACTTCACAATATTTGACAAATGCAGGATGCTCAATAAATGAAAATGGTGATACAGTATCAATTATAAGTTTTAAATTAGCCTTATCAAACTCAACTTGATCTAATTTTTTCTTTGTTTGAACTTTACCAACCTCACTTAATTTAAGTTGCTTATAAGGTATTGTTGAAGAATCTGTTGGTCTCTTTTTCATACAATTGTTAAATTCCGTTAAATCATTTGGATGCTTAATCTGAAAAAGGTATAAATATAATATTTTGCACAAGAGTATACTAAATTTGTTTTTATTTTAATAGTAAACAACAATAAACAATACAAACTATTTAAAAAATATTAGCATTAAACTATAATAATATTGTTCTATAACATTTTAAAAAATTATCTAAAACCCATTAAAGGTTCTAGAACTTAGAGCACAATGTATGAACATTTATTTTTTGTAACAATTTTAAAATTATCTAATAAAAGTAATAAAACAAAGGTAACTATTTGTATTATGGTTTATACCTTGGTCTTTAAGAAATTGGGCTCGTTAACTTAAAATACAATCCATTTATAAATTACAAATACAGATACTTACTTTGATATGTGTTCTAAGATTTGAATTTGATAATTTAGAAGTAGAAATGTGTTTTTCTTTTGGACCACACAAAATACATTTAAAGATCAGATTGTTTTTGTTTGCATTTAAATCATTTGATTTTAGTTGTTCAAAATAAGTAGTCATGTTTGGCCATTTTGGTATATCATTATTAGAGCTGTTTAATTCTTGGTGATCTGGATTTTCACCAAAAACTGAGAAAATTATGTTTTAAAAATTTTAAAAAAAAATGTCAAGTTACAATAATTAGAAAAACATATTGTGTACAGTTAATATTGCGGTTTTGTATACATTAAAAATTAATTGGTTTAATAAAGTTTCTCTTGTTAAAACGCAATGCAATCACAAAACATTGGTGTTGAACGATAATCTATAAATAATCGTTTTATTTTTTTATAAACCTGATCACAATTCACAATTACATCATCAATAAAAAAAAAATTAATTACTATCAATATATAAATGTAATATTATAAATTATCCTAGGCTTATAAATTGTTTTAGTTCAAATCTGTTATTGTATACAATGATACCTACCTACTAAGTACTATTGCATTTATACTTAACAAATCCATTATAGTGAACTACCCTATGAGCATGTTTTGGACCCCTACAACGGCTACAAATATACACTAGAGTTCCTTTTTTTTTAAAATATATTATAATTAGGTTAATATGATGTCCACAATAATGACCGATCGCCAACAATTGGTATTCGGTAGTAGTTTAGTAATACATTAATGATAACAATATCATCTAAATTCTATAGGTACGTGTTTATTTCTACAATACTGTTATAACATGAATACAATTACTTGGATTTAATTAAAATATTACTTACTTGGATAATTATTGTCCATGACGGCTATGTCCAATAGACAATAGTAACAAATTCGTAATAAATAATTTTTTTTATTGACGGTTGAAGATCGCAGAAACTGCAGTAGCGTCACAACGACTGAGCGAGCCAGTAAGGAATGAAAACTATTTTATGAATTATGAATATACAATTGTATAAATATCTAATACACCACTATTTATAGTTGGTACTAGGTAGGTATTTTTGTAACAAAATGATAATCGATAATCATAAAAATTATAGAATAAGATATAAATAAATATTAAGTAATAATAACAATAATAATAATCTGGTATTATTAAATATTTAAATGTGACTTCGTGAGCTCGTAGCTATTGACATATCTTATATAATATGGTCATACGGGCGGTTAAATACTTAAATGTCACATTGTTACAATGTTATCTTTATATTATTTTTATTATTTTAATATTTTATTAGTATACTAGGCATTACTAGCCCTCCGTGCTATTTATAGAAATAATTACGAAAATATCTTTTTTTTTCCAACAATATTTTATAATATTCTATGAATTTTAAATCGACGAATCGTTATAGACTAAAGTATATTCTAGACTTATTAACTCGTTAATGCCCAGCCTTGGGCTTTAGTATCAGATAAATCTCTAATACCAAGAAATTGTTCAACTGGTTGATTATTTTTAACAAAACGAATACATATAGATAATTCAGATTTATTGTTAACATTTGTGCTTTCATCGGCCATTAAGGAAAATTTTTTTCCAAAAACTTCATTATTTAATTTCTTGCATAATATTTCTGATGCACAACATAAAAGCTCACTAGCTGTAGCTTTGCTAATATATGTAGATCTGTCACTATTTGTGATAATCCAATTTTCAAATGATTCACTACTTTTCATAATTAAACGCTCAATTAAAGGTTCATATTTGGTTGTGTGTGCTATTTCTTCTTTAGCCAAAAAATAAATTGAGCGAAATAAAAGAGAGAAATGTTTTCTATTGATTTTACATTCTTCGGAACTTTGATTTAAAATTTGGCAATAAACAGGATTTTTCGAAAATACTAAAGTCAGTCTTTCTTGTTCTATACTGCGAATATGTGATGCAGAATCGTTATGTTTATTTAATTTACCATCTTTTCCCAGTGCTTTTTTAAAATTGTTAAATGGTGTTTTAATAAAAACTCCCCCTGTGCTTGTCAATAGTACGGAATCATTTACAGCATGTTTTTCACACAATTTGCAAAAAGCCCCATTACGTTGGAAAATCAAAATAAAGCCATGGAAAATCATTTTCCCATTTTTTATTATAAAATCTTTTTTCTTTACCTTTTTTTGTAGAGGTAGGCGTTGGTAATTCATCTAAATCTGTGTCAATCGTGTCATGATGAGAATCTTGGGGCTCTGAAGTTTTGGTTATGTTATTTTGTGAAAAAAAATCTGTTATTTTTCTTTTGGACATTTTTGTTACAGAACAATATACAGGTACAAACAACTAGGTACAACTGATTAAACTTATTATTTTAGTGTCCACGGTCCATGACAATAGTAGGTAGGTACCTAACCGTACGTAGTTTTAGATTATATCTTAATCTAGCCGTCATCAAAAATTGTAATCCGTGATAATTATTTTTCGTTATCTTATAACTACTATAATTTTGGGAAAGTTTGTAGATATTGGCAATACGGTATAAAAACAATGATATAAATAAATTATATTTTATTGAACACCATTAGGTGCGGTAATCGTAATGAGTATTATGCATTTAATAAATAGGTACATTTTGTTGAAAGTTGTATTTGTCAGGGGGGGCGAAAGAAATTTCAGGGGGGGGGGCATTCGCCCCCCCTGTAGTATACCTGGATTCAACACTGGACTGTATCCTAAATCTATATCTGACAATACAATCCACCTGCGCCTCCGACGTCGAAAGTCTAATGTTGTATTGTAGGATAATAAGTATAAAGTCGAATTACATGCGAGCATTCAAGTCGAGTTGTCAGTTATCATTGGGAAAAATCGAATTAAACGCCATTAAACCTACCATGTAGGCAATCCGACTGCGTCGGATTGCGGTCGATGTGTGAATAGTATGTTATGACACCAATATAGTATAATATTAACAATCTGATACCGTGTCCCATCCCAGCCTGGTTCTTTTTTTTTAATTATAAAATTGATTTAGTGAAAATGGTAGTTGAATGTCTAGCTATCAGTCATCATAATATAATGTAAATCGATGTGCGAAATAAGTTAAATCCATAATTTTCATACCTCCTAATGTCAAAGTTCAGATGTTGTTTTTGATATGTAAGTGTATGAAACTATAAAACATATATTATATTTTAATAATTATGTAATAGATAAATATTTTAACTTATAAAACATATCAATTCAAAATGTACTCCCTTAGGGTGTAGTACTACTCGTCTACACTTTATATATATATATAGGTACTTATAATAATCGTAATAATATGGTATTAAAAAAAATCGTAGACGTATTTATTTATCATATAAGAGAAAGCAATAACTTTAATTTTCAAAATTCAAATTAAAAAATCAAAAAATAACTTGAAAAGAATGCAATAAATTTAGAGCGTTCGGGTGGCCGTGTATATCAAATCGCCTCAGTAGGATCGATTATAATATGTATTATGAAGTAAAATTAAAATTGGTATTAGTTACAATGAATACAATAATAAGTATTTGAGTTGACTTTTCTACAATTTTAATTTATTTTTTTATTTTTTATTGTAGGTATTTGAAATTTGAATTCAGAATAATTTTGAAATGCAAAAGAATTACACGATAGAATAGAAATTAAGTATTTGAGGGGGGTCTAGCAATCAGTCATCACCTAAAGTAAATCTTTGTAATATGCACTTTTAAATACATCATCATTTACATAATAAATTGTAAAATAATGTAATAATACATTATGTGCATCATTAAAGGCATTTTTTCCATATACGTTTTTCAATTTTAATTTAAAAATTGTTTTGAAATTTTAAAAATACATAAGGTTTATATCACACGTGATAAATATAAAAACAGGGTAGGTAAATATTTAACCCATCTTTGAAATCCTTTATTGTACCAATATTTTACATAATTGACCAGTGTCGTGTATTCGTTATAAGGTCAGTATTATTATAAATATGTGAAGGAAAGATAAATAAAATAAAGAATATTAACAACAAACAGAAAATAATCGATTTATTATTATAATTTATAGCTCAGAATTAATGAAATATAATAAGTTGTTAAATAAAAATTAGAAAATTTATTGTAATAAATGTATTGGTTTATTCAGAACCAATTTAAAAGCAATAATGCTTTGTAAGTGTAAATATGAATGAGTATGTATAATGTTCAGATAACTGGTTTACATTAAACCAGCATTTTAAGCATAACGTCTCATAATATATAAGCTAAAAAAAAACAGTAGTACAAAAAATACATGGTGCTTAGATGACAGATGTTGTATATTGTGCAATTGCATCTTATTATTATACGTACTTTCCGTGTCTATGATATCGGTGTTCTAATACATAATATATGTATTTAAGGGGTTCAATGAGGTATTGGTTTTTTACGAATACAAAATATATACCTAATAAGCAAAATTTGTATATACTTTCGCATATTTAAAGTTGTACGTATTTAACAATAATACGCCGACTGTGGAAGTGAAGGCGTATAGTAATAATGGGTACCTACACTAATAATTAATAAATACTAATTTTGTATTGAGTATAACGAATTTACCAACAATAGATTAACAATTCGTCAAATCGAAATCTTATCGACGATAAGATAGTATTACTATACCCAAAGATTAAATTTAACACGGCCGCCGTTGACGTCCAATTAATATCGGACTGCGAAGATGACAATATATATTGTATAAACATAATATAAACGTCACGTAAAAATAAAATCGAAATCTCCTTTTTTTTTTTAATGTTTAATAACAATTGTATTTCATTGGTGTGAAAAAACTCGAGATAAACCTGTACGTATATAATATAAACACAATTATATTTATGATATGGGTAAGAATAATTTAGCATTGATTTATCAAGTAAAATTAAATCCAACTACAACATACACTCGAATGAGTGGAATATCGGAATTGAATAACAAATCCACCTAAATTATATAATTACGCGGTTCGAAAATCAAACACAAACGCCCGTCGTCAAGACCAATAACGTTTATGTCGCGGAAACCGAAACGCGTACATGAGAATCTCCGTGTTTAAAATACGCGTACGATCAAATATCGAGTCTCCGTATTATATTACGCACAGGTACGATGAACAGTAATATATTTTACGCGTAAACCCGCTCCGAGCTCACAAGAGCGCGCGTCGTTATAGACCGACAGACCAATACATAAGACAATAGCATTAAGATAATATTATTATCGCTGTCGAGAACTTTTTAAAGACGTTCACTGTCGAGCTACAATAATAATATACGTATTTAAGGCGGGAAAAGGTCGAGAAACGGAAAAACTTTGGAAAAAAACGTATCGAAACGGAGCGGCGGCGGCAGACGACGTTTTCGAAAATGGCGCGACGGAACAGAATTTTGTGATTGGTAATTGTCTATAATACGGGTGGCGCGGCGCCGGCGGAAAGCCGAACCGCTTCACGCTGTATTATATAGCCGGTCAGTGGCGTAGCCATGGGGGGGGCCAATGGGCCATGGCCCCCCCCATCGGCTAGGGTTAGGTTAGGTTTATCAACGTTTATGCATAATTTTGTTTATTTTATACATATGAAAAATTCGTTGAATTCGCTTTTGCTCTTAATTCTTATCAATATTATGTTCGATGGTAATTTTTTCTTATCAGTTTTTTTTTTTTATCAAATCTGATGTTAAAATTATATTTTGGTGACTGGTGAGTCCAGTGAACTAAGGTGTACTCACTGTGTGGATACCAACCAGTGGCGTAGCACCGAGGTTGGTCACAGTGTTGTCACCG
>NW_026083307.1:0-45000 GCF_020184175.1 Aphis gossypii
ATAGTTTGAAATTGGAGCATTATTTCGACTAGTTATGCTGTACAGTGTACACAGACACAAAAAAAAAACACACATCATTGTAAAATCAATACATTATCACTTCGTTCAGAATCTAAAAAAGCAGGAAATTAGGTGTCGAATACCTATATCTAACGTTACCTATTTTTAGATTCTGAACGAAGTCATGAATGTATTGATTTACAATGATGTGTGTTTTGTTTTTTTTTTTTTTATTTTATTTTTTATTTTTGTGTCTGTCACCACGTTTTGGAGCAGTAAAAGTGCTCCGATTTTAAAAAGTGGACCCTGTTTCGGATAGGAAAGTGAATGTAGTTTGTACTTTGGGGGGTCAAAAGTAAAAATTTCCAATAGTTTTCAAAGCGCCGGGAAAAACAAAAAAAAATGACGGAAAAACGGGAATTTAACGCAAAACCAGTTTTCGACCAAATCGATTTTTTTTTATGGTTGTAATTCAAAAACTAATCACTGAAAATACTTGAAATTTTCACCAAATGTTAATGTCAGTGGTATCCGTATATAGTTAAATTTTCAAAAAATTTTGACTTTTTTTGAGTTATTTATAGACCACTGAAATTTTCGATTTTTTTGAGAAATTTTTTTTAAAGTGTCGATAAAAAATTTTTGGATGACCAAAAAGTTTTGAAAAATTTAATACAAGGTTCCTTATGAGTTGTTTTTAATGTAGCTAAAAAAAATTAAAAATCGTTAGTCACAATTTTTTTTTATAAGCGTTATAGTTCAAATTTTTACGAAATCTGTCGAAAACGCGAAAATTTGCAAGTAATTTTGAAGTTGAAAAATCATAAAATTGTTTTCTTTTATAACTAAGTTTTGAAAATTTGATACAAGGTTCTCCAAATTTTTCTACAAATATCTGTAAAAAAAACTCTACCGGATTCAGACAAAAAATGTTTATGAGTGTTTGAATTTTAAATTTTTACGAAATAGCGTAACGATAACGATTTATCCTCAAACAATTTTAAATTTGTTATTATTCAAAAAGTATAAGTCGTAGATACTTGAAAATTTTACCAGTTATTTAGATTGGCATTTTCTTTACGTGATTTAATTTTCAAATATTATGACTTTTTTTGAGCTAATTATAGACAACTGAAATTTTCAATTTTTCTAAAATATTTTTTTTAAGTGTCGATAAAATTTTTTGGCCCTATCAAAATACTTGAAAATTTAATACAAAGTTCCTCATAAGTTCTATAGTGATTAAAAAATTATAAGAATACATAGGCACAATTTTTTTTATTAGCATTTGAAGTTCAAATATTGACAAAAATTCGTCAAAAAGCGAATATTTGCAAATTATTTTGTAGTTAAAAATTCATAAAAATTTGTTGTTTATATAAACTAACGATTAAAAATATAACACTAAGTTGTCCATAAGTTTTCCTTCAAGTATCTATAGAGAAAACTCGAAGCATTATTATAGGAAAAATTTTATGTGCGTTTGAATTTTAAATTTTTACGAAATAGCGTAACGATAACGATTTATCCTCAAACGATTTTAAATATTTGTTATTTTTCGAAAAAAAGTATAAGTCGTAGATACTTGAAAATTTTACCAGTTATTAAGATTGGCGTTTCCTTTACGTGATTTAATTTTCAAAATATTTTGACTTTTTTTGAGCTATTTATAGACAACTGAAATTTGAAATCATGAATATTTGTTAACTATTTGGTAGTTAAAAATTTATAAATGTTTTACTTACCATCAAAAGCTAAGAATTGAATATTTAATACTATGCTGTCCATAAGTTAAGCTTAGAATAATTATAGAAAAGTTTGAGGATTATTCAATTAAAAAAATGTTAGGAGTGATTAAATTTAAGTTAAGTTAGGTTTTAATTTGAAATCAAAAATTAACGTGTCAAATAACTTTTTACTACTAAAAATTTTTCGATTTTTGTTATTTTTAAAAATTTACTGATCGTAGGATCTTGAATCTTTTACTTAAATGTTTGATTTTCTTTTTTTTACTCATTGTCTAAAAATCCGCGAGTATAGTTAGAATCTTGAATATTTGAATTGCCGCTTTAATTTCCCTCCGGAACCATGTGAGTTATGTCTGATAGTGGGCAGTGATAACGAGGGAACAAGCAAGTTTGTTTATGCTGGCAATCGTTAATTCCAAAATATTATATTGTATAATTATATGGAGGAATGTACTATAGACATAAGCGCAACTAGGGGGGGGGGGCTGGGGGGCTTAGCCCCCCCTAAATTTGTAATAGCCCCCCAAAATAAATTATTCAATGTGTTCGTATAATATTAATAAACCTTTTAAAAATTCAACTATAATTCTTATTGTTTTTAGAAAAAAAATGAATTAATTAAATTTTTTCCAAATTTTATAATTATTTATATTGCCTATGGGCTAATGGGCTATGATAAAATATGGTAAATACTAATATAATTTGCCTATATTTGTTTGAAACGATCTTTATCGATACATTGGTACGAATGGTACGATTGTTATACATAACAGTTTACAGTATATTTTCAGTATTCACTGAACCTATAATATACAGACATTATATTATTATTGTGTTTTAAATGTTGTAATATTCTATTCTGTGGTAATATTTATAAAGTTGAGAAGGAGAACACTAAACAATACGCATTTTTGTCAACCTGTATATACACCGGTTGTTGTGTGGTAAACTGCACCTATTTTGTCATGGTACACTGGTACGACTGTACGAGTGATTGAGTGAACGACATAATATACGACAGAAACAAGACTAATAATTAATACTATTTTTAGAAATAACAAATTTACGATGATAATAAAACCGTAATAATCATAGATAATAAAAGAATTTCTTTTATGGTGATAATCAGCTTCTAACAAAGAGCTCCTTCTCATCATAATATAAGTTTGTCCATGTGCTGCTTTATTAGCGTCCATTTAAGTTTTCAATAACATGTTTTTGATTTCTGCTATCCGCATCCGCGTGTTTAAAATTTTCCATTTGTCGCAGTGTCGCATTTGTACACCTCGTTAAAATAATGGACAACCATAACAAGAATAAAAAGTGTTTTTCGATTTTTAACTTTTCAACTAAAAAAGATTCGTATATAAACGATGAACAACCAGATAGTGTACCACATGTTATTGCACCCGTTATGTCATCATCGCCACATGCAAGTGTAACTACTGTAAGTACTATAACTATATCGCACCAATTGAATCCAAACACAGAATGCGATCTTGGAACTTTGGAAACGGGCCCGGTTCAACCAATACTAAAAGTATGTACCTATACCTATTATTAAACCAATTATATTAATTAATTAAAATAATAATACACCATTAAGGTAGTCAATATAAAGCATGAATAGTATGTATAGTTGATTATTTTATGGAAACCTATAACTTTTTCTAGCATTTACTGCTTTTAGTTATAATTTATTTATATGATCAGCTTATAATTGATCGCAATGCTTATGTTTTTTGATTCAGGTTTATCCTAAAACCAAATTTGGTATGCAAAACCGATCCTTTTCTTCAGCTTACTTTAAAGAATTTAACTGGTTAGAATACAGCATCAAGTTAAATGCCTGCTTTTGCTATGCTTGCCGTTTATTTGCAGTAGATTCTGGTCATATTGAAGATACATTTAAGACTGTTGGTTTTAATAACTGGAAAAAAGTAATTATACCTACTTATTTGCATAATATGTATAACTATCAACTATAGGTGATTGTTGGTTTTTACATTTTAGTTGGCTGGTTCAAGAGATGCAAAACAAAAAAAAACTAAGTTGCAATTACATTCTCAAAGTGAACATCACTTAACATCAATGGTTAAATGGGAGTGTTACATTAATTCTAATTTTGGAAATTAAATGCCTTCTATGTAATCATGGACTCAATTATTTGCAGTATGAAAACGAGATTTTCTGAAGAAAGTTTAAGTATTGCTACTTCAGCTGATCAACTAATGCAATTTGACTATGAAGGAAGCTCATTCTTGGTTGAACATTATAAGGTAGGTTTGGTACCTAATATAAATGTATATAAAACATTTCATAGTAAAATTTATTTTCAGGATGTATTAAACATTAACGAAACTGATTTGAAAAGCGAAATGTTGGTGTTCAAAAATGTTATTGGTGATAACCTGAAGGACTTCAATTTTATAAAAGAAAATTTAAATAAAAAAGTGTTTCCTAATTTGTACTTAATGGTACAAGTAGCTATTACTTTACCGATTTCATCTGCCACATCAGAACGCTCCTTTTCAGCGATGAGGAGGATAAAACATATTACGTTCCACAATGAACCAAGATCGGTTCAGTAATTTATCAATACTTCATATTGAAAAAGATATTGAAATTAAAATAGATGAAATATTAAAACTATTTATTGACAAAAATAAAAGAAAAATGAAACTTGAGTAAATAAATATTTGTATTTTTTTTTTTTGTATGTTTTTCTATTTTTAAGTGAATATATATAGGGGGTGTGGGGGCAACGCCCCCACGGGTTACATTTCATGTAATATCAGGTGGGGCTACAGCCCCCCCAAAATTTTAGCTCTAGTTGCGCCACTGACTATAGAGTATAGACCCATATATATGTAATATAAATAAATAAATATATAGATATATATAATAGATATTAGTTTATATTATATATCTATGTATAGACCCTAGTTTCAACCACGGACTAAGATATATATATATATATATATATGCATATGTTATCTTGGTCCGTGGTTTCAACAATAGAAAAAGAACATTGGTATTAACTATTCACTATTCTTTTCTATGTTATCAACTATCAATTAATACTTACGTTAAAAGTTAGGTTAGGTTAACACATTTCTTGCATACTATATAATATTTTATATTACCGAATGGGGAACTGTAATTATTGTTTTCTAATTCCTCGTGAGTTGAACTTCTATTTTTTTTTAATTAATTACGCCGCAGTTGTTTTTTTTACATAATATTGTTTAAATTGTTAGTTAGAATACTAAATAACCAAGTGAATGGTTTAATTTATCAACGTAGGTAGTTGCTTAATAATAATTTATGTTTGAGAATAAAATATTGGTCAGTCATGCGATTGATGTAAGTTTTTTTGAAATTGTTAATCTGGGTCCATATTATACCATGTTGTGGAGAGTTAAATAAATTCAACTCGTAGGTGACATGTTACCAATATTTTATTACCCGTGTATCAAATATAAAATACGTAACACGACATTTGAACTCGACTTAAGTTGTGTCTTCGAAATGAAAAACATTTGGACCAACACCTTACAAAACATCTCTAATGAATATCCAACGCAAACTGTTGTGATTATGGGCGACTCTGCGTTGGCTCGATGTAAATTTAGACATTGCAATACAACCATTCAATTTATTACTAACACTTGTAGTGTTTTCGGTGAGTATTTTCTTGATATGGTGGTATACATTGAGTTACTTAACAAAATGCACCTACATTTTCAGGTCCTACAACCCTGACGTTAATCGAAGCTGTATTAATGTACTATGTACATATGTACCTATTATGCAGTAGATATTAATCATACTGTGATAGTGTGATATTTGGGCCAAAATATATTATGTGCCTGCTACAAACAGTAAAACTCAATCCTAACCTAACCAGGTATAGTAAAATTTGGCATATGTTTTAGAATTTTTTTTTATAAACCTAGTAATATGTATTTTAAAAACTAAAATGAATAACATTTACAGGGTTTTTTTTTAAATTTTTCTTTATTACAATGTATTTTTTTTATACATTTTTTTTTTTTTAAATTCATGACCGGTCCCGGGTTTATCTCCATTGATGCCATGAGACTGGTGATCGGAGTAGGAGTATCTGCCTATAACATAATTTAATAGTATTTGCATTAATTGTAATTTAAAGCAATATACAATCGTTTTAACATAATAAACATAATACCTACTAATTGACTATGATAACAAAAAGAGTTTTGTACACTTTTAGCTTTTTATGCAAGGCTTCTGCAAATTTGAAGTACCTACATTTCTAATATAGACTATCTTTTAGTATCTTATTATATTAGTATCTTTTAAATTGTAGGTAGTTGATAAAAAGTTATGATGATTTAATTAGAATGTAAGCCCCCCAAAAAAGTCTCTCCCAATACCAACATTATTAAATTTATCAACTATCATATGTTTAAATAAATATCAATGCTGACAGTGACCTATTTATTTTGGCTATGTACTGGTTTGGGGTTTAATTTAAAAAAAAAAATGATTGTTTCATTAATAAGGTTATAAATATTCTACAGATACTATTGTTCTATGCAGACACCTATAACATTATAACCTTTATAAGCCACAACCCCGGTAGTAATTTACAAGGGCTCTCTTATAAAAAACAAAAAAGGTTTCTTACATTTATAATATTTATAATCATATAAAATAAAGGTAATAATTTCATTTTCCGTGTACATTTAATATGAATTTACAATTCTTTATCATTAAATAATTAATAAAATATACAAATTTAAAATAATACTTTTAATACATTTTAATAATATTATAATATAGGTACCCAGTAAATAAATAATATAATATTAAATACTAGTATTTATAATCAATGGTTCAATGTTTACAAACTGATTCGATGGGAATCCGAGTAACCTAACCTAATCCGAGTCGCAAGTTAACTTAATATTCTTTTCCATTTAGATATGGGCCCCTAATATATTAAACGTTCAGTGGCCCCCAGCAATCGCCGGGTAGCTGGGTGGGCAAAACCGACACTGTTAAAACCTAAACTTACTAATTAGTTATTTTGTTCTTTTGTAAAATATTATACCTATCATTTATTAATATTTCATGTAAATAAATAATAACTTAGGTATCCTGTTAAATCGTTATGACTAAAGTCTAAATGCATTAGGGATTGCTGATTCAAATAGAAATTGTTTTTAATTTTAATTGTTCTAACTCTAAAAAGCAGAAATTAAATAATATGAGTTCAAATGATTTAGTTCCAATTTCGGTAAGAAAATAAATGTGTTAACCTTTATACTGATACATTTGTTATTATTATTTTTTAAATATTGGTACCTAATTGCTTGTTGTTAGAAACAATAGGATATAAGCTCATAAAATGACAACCACTAATACTCATATTTGAAAATTAAAAATACTGTTATTTGAATGTTATATATTTAATTTTTTTTTTTTTAGGTTTGATTACTAGATGGTTATAGAAAATATAAAACCACCTTGTTATATGTGTAATTGCAAATAATATACATAGGTAAGTACTGAAAACTTACTTTACGTCTTTGTTCGTTAAGAACGTCCCTCAAATCACCAGTCACATGTGTTGCATCCTGCCACCAGCAATCACCAAAATGCCATTTACAGCAAACTTGGCATTCTAGTTAAAAAATAATATACATTGCCATTATTCTTTAAGTATAATAATCATTTAATCATTAAAATACATTTGTCCAAATATACTTACTTTTCTTTATTTTTTTTTTTTGGTTGAGTTGTGGCCTTACAGAGCCCTCTGTGTTTTTTTTTGCAAACGTGGCATTCTTTAAAATAATTTAAATCAATTTAATATGAGAAATTCATTAATTTTAACACTATATTAGTACACTTATACATACTTGGTTTGTAATTTTTTTTTTTTTATGGCATTTGCTACACTTGTGGCATTTGCAACAACAGTTTCTAAAAAAAAAACAAATTGAAATTAAAAACAATTTATAAAAAATAATTAAATTTTGGGCTTGCTTACTCTCTGGCGTAGTTTTGGGGGGCTCCATCCCATATTAATTATTATGGATGATTGTATATGCCATCTAGACAAATTTAAATAACAGTGTTTATTGTAAAATTACAGAATTAATAATGTAAATTTAAATATTATAATGGTGGTTATTTGTAAAAATTCTTATTCGGAATAAAAAGCCGATGCTGTAGGCAAATAAAATTCCGGAGAAACAATTAGTTTTAAATAGTTTAATTTGGATTAGTCAATAAAATATGTAGGTACACTAGTATAATAAAAAATGTATTATTTAGTTCATCAGTTGGTACTGGGCTTTTTCTCTGATGGCAATGTCACCAGATATTAACTAACTTATTATATTTAAATATGGTTATAGGTTTCAAGCAAAAAGAGTTGTTGACTTTTAAAAAGCACTTATGTTTTTCTATGTTGATTGGCTACCTATTTAAATATTATTTACAAATTGTATTCTTAAGGGTTGCATTAAGAATTTTTTTCTGTTAATATTAAATGTATGTGTGTTACCCATTTAGCATTTATAAAACGTTTTGTGCCACGGTGGGCATAGTGGTTGGCCGCCGTCACCGAACAGATACCGCGGTTAAGCACCACCCGACGTCGCTAGTTCCCGGATGGGTGATCATTCAGGAATTTTAGCGACAAAGCCATGGCACAAATACCCACACGTGTTTAACTTAAACCAAAGCTGGGCAAGTTAGTAATTTTTTTCAACTAGTTGAATTTAAGTTACTTTAATAAAAAAATTAATTAAGTTAGAATATAAGTTAGTTTCTGAAACGGTCAAAATTTCTAACTTAGTTATAAGTTAGTTTGGTGAAAATAGTAACTAAAGTTAGAGTAGAAGTTAGAAGTTAGTTTTTTATAGATTAAAAAACTTTTTATTTTGTTAAATTGTAAATAATAAGTTATCTAACTTCAATTATTGATTTAAACTGAAAAATTGAAATAAATACCTAGTAGTTTGGTCAAAATGTTCTAATTAAGTAAGTAATAATTTCAATTTCTTGAAAATTAATTGGTATATCATTTATTGGTTATTAGAACATGAAAGGTGAACATCTTAAAATATTAATATTAAATATAATACATAATATAATACAATTATAATAATAACTAGGTAGTTACTTTATTTTCTAACGAGCTAGATTAGACTATTTTACACATTAAATTAAACTAGTTAAGTTATAAAGTTAATATGAATTAAAACTAACTAGTTAGTGCCCAGCTTTTACTTTAACCCTATTGTTTCAACCTTATACTTCCCACCCTTACCGCCAATAATGGCCATAGTTAATTAATAATAATAAAATTTTAATATTCGTATAATACATGTAGAATTTAAAGAAATTCTAATAGTAATACGTAGCCAGGTGTAAAAAAAAAAAAAAAAAAAAAGTGAATATTTTACTTACTTTTTATTTTGTTCTGTCGAGCTTCGTGACGAAAATGAGATTGAGCTTATAACAAATTAGTAATGCCGCTGACCAAACCACCACTTCCAATATTAATAATTTTCGTTATATTACGTGTGTACTTAAATAAATGTGTGGTTTGTCCCTCAATTAATCTATATAACTAGATCACTTGTCAAATTTGTACCTAATACAACATTATCATCGAGATTATCATATAATTTATTACCGTCTATCGCCATATAATACTGGTCATCATTAAATAACAAGTTTTTCTTACTTTTGAAATCGCAATAGTTATCTTAAGGAATTGCGGAGACGCGCAAAGAAATGATACCGAATACCGAATTAATGGGTTTTATATTATATTATCTTCCTACATATATAGTGATCGGCAGTATTTCGTCAAGTACATATTTTATTTTTGATTTCGATTCAGGCTGTTTTATGCTGTTTATGTGGCAGGTACTCGTGTCTCATCATCCAGTTTTGTCTATACCTATCAAATTACATCGTGATTCTGGTGAGTATAATACCTAAAGTTTATATAATGTTAATAGCACCCAGGTATTTAATGCTTGTAATTAATAATTATTTTAATTTATATGTTATTATTTATTACGCAACTATCAATTTGCAATTTTGATTTGTTCCTGAATTGTATTTATTGATTTACTTTTATGTTATACACTTATACTTTCATATAGTATGCGTTCATTATACGTTTTAGGTTTTGAACAGAGACGATGTGTGAGCCTAATATATTATTTGTTAGTAAAGTGTTAATAAGTTTCCTTAATAATATGGAGTTATGACGACTTAATAAAATTTTCCAGTTAAAACAATATAAAAAAAATGGAATATTTAAAATGTCTATAAATAGCTTAAAAATAAGCGAAATATTTCGAAAATTAAATTATGTAGAAAAAAAATAACAAAAATATTCCTAGAAACGTTATATTCACATGCATTTTTGATATCATGAAAATAAACATTAAACACTCATAAAAATGTTTTGACTTACACTTGATTTTTTTTTTCATAATTATTGTAAGCAAAACTTGTAATAATCGTTTTTTGATAAATTGTTATTTTACGCAATTTTGTAAACATTTTAATTTCAGACGTTTATAAAAAATTTTCCGAATCTGACACTTAAGTTTTTTTTTTAGTTATTTGAAGAAAAACTTAAGGATAACCTTGTTTTGTATTTTTTAAGTTTAGGTATAAAATAATAAAACTGGATTTTAAACTACAATATTACTTTCAAATTTTACCGATTTTTACGATTCCTTAAAAATTTAAACTTAAAGTGTTTACAAATAACATTTTTTTTTTTTTTAACTGCGATAATAACGACATAAGAAACCTTACATTTTCATAGATTTTTTGGAGGTCAAATGTTTTTTATCGATATTTCAAAAAAAAAAAAGCGGGCGTACCGCTCTGCTGTACCTACATTAGGTGCCGTGTGGATCACTATATATATATATATATATCACGACTTATAGAAAAATTAATTCAATTTTTATTAAAACTTAGGTCTATGGTTTTAAAATTAAGGGTTAAATACATTTGACAGTATTTGACTTATAATAATTAAGTTAATTTAATACAATTACTCCTTGCACTAAAGTATGATACTGATTTTTATTACAAACATAAGCTATAATAACATAACCTATTAATGTTACATCAATGTATAGTCAAAAATGACTATATAAATAAGTGATACTACTAATATTTAATTATTTTTAATTATATTTATTTTTGATAACATACATCATTTCGATTTAGATCTGATACATAAGATACATTGCTGCTCAAATTCCTCGTTGCAGATTCTTTGGATCGAATTAAGGTAATTTTATGTTATCACGATACATACATACTCGTACATCAAACTATACCATATATTTCATGGCACTTTTATATGAAGTTTTATACACATGAATATCAATAATAATTAAATGTTCTAAAAATTATACAACCAATTATTTTCATTATAAAATATATAAAATATATTTTAAAACTAAATTAGTTTCAAAATGTTCTAACTATAACCAATAATAATCAATGTACATAGTGATATATATACTATGAACAGATAAATATTCAGTATGTTTAGTGTATACTATAATTATATACTATGTTAATATTTATTATTTATTGGATTGGATGATATTATATAATACAGGATGTAACAGAAATAACTGATTGATGTAACTTACCAACTTGTGATATATTTTTTCTTCTTTTAAAATTTTTAATTGAAATGTTATGTTACTGCATACTGTTAATTCTCTGTTTTTCATGTGTATTATTGTTACACTCTATATACATATAATTTCTGTTATATTGTGTTACACGGTCTGTGAAAAAAGTTTTTAAAAACCATGAGCTTAGGCGACATTGTCAGATCAAGGAATCCTATGTTTCAATTATAGCTTAGAGCAGGGATTCCCAACCTTTTTATCATCGAGTACCACCAGACACTTTTTCAATCAATACGCATACCACTTCAATTCTAAAACTAAATTAGGAGTCAAATTTTTTTTAACGTATATTTTTATGATTCATTAATTTCTTAACATTTTTTTTTATTGTTGGATATTTATGAAAGTAAAAAAAAATTTAAGTTAAAATTTCTTTGCGTACCACCTACGAGCTTTCCACGTACCACTAGTGGTACGCGTACCACGGGTTGGGAACCTCTGGCTTAGAGTACTATTTCTAACACCACCAATAAAGTTAATCGACAAAATGTGTTATTAAATGTTTAGGGGGGTGTTTATTATGTCTCATTTATAATCTTTTAGTTACTATTACATTTATTTGTTTTTATCGTATGGGTTTTTATTACAATTAAACAATTTTTATGCTTTTCCTGATTTATTTGGTGGTCATCCACGTACAAATAAATCACCTTTAAAAAATTACTCAAAAGTAGTAAGGTCTGAACTGCTGAACGTAGATCGAAGGTTTGCATCGGACTCATCTAACTTGTTTTTTAAATGCAAAGTATTAGTTCAAAAACTCATTGCAAGCAATGTGCAAATTGTTTTACGAAAAAACAAAAAGGAAACACAACTGCGAATGACGTAGCAAATCCAGCTGTTCTAAACAAAATGATAGATAACGATCAAGGATACCGAATGCTACACAACGTACAAAATTCACCTTCATATCTTGCAGCGATGAGAAAAAATGTTTTTGCCATGGTGCGTCAAGAAGGTCAACCGACATTATTCTTAACATTTAGCCCTAGTGAATCAACTTGGACTGATCTGTTAAAGATTTTGTATAAACTGCGTTACTCCAAAACGTTGTCTGATGATACTGTCCTAACTTATGCACAAAAATCAGATTTAATTCGACAAGACCCAGTTGTTTGTGCTACTTATTTTGATCATAGGTTTAGAGCACTTTTTAAATTGATCAAGTCCAAAAATGTTATTTTCAAAGAACACAGTGTGAAACATTTCTTTTATCGTGTCGAATATCAACATAGGGGCAGTCCACATGTACACATGCTATTGTGGTTAGACAATGCACCTGTTTTCGACCCAGCCAAACCAGAAACTTTTGGTGCATGTGTAACACTTATCAACAAATACATTACGTGTATGGTAGACGATGGCAGTCCGGCCCATGAGTATTTGCATAAAAATACTCATAGCCATACACACACTTGTTACAGAACTGACAAAGACAAACAAATGAAAAAGTGTCGCTTCAACATACCATATCCGCCAATGGATGAAACCTGTATATTGACTCCGTTAAAAGAAGACATGAGTAATCCGATCACAAGAAAAATTCGTACACTACAATATGAAAAACTTCTGCAATACCTCAGGGACTTCAAGGACAGTGATTCATCTTCAGATCCATCATTAGAAGACATTTTACAAAAATTGTCAATTAAAGATGTTAATGAATATAAATCCATTATTCGAACTGTTATCAGACGGCCAACAGTTTTTCTAAAACGTACAATAAAACAACGAATGATTTCTGGATTCAATGAAAAATTATTTCCGTTATGGCAATCTAACATGGATATACAGTTCATATTGGACGTTTATTCTTGTGTTAGATATGAAATCGAGTATATTGAAAAAGCCAACGTGGAATATCAAAACTAATGAGAGACATTGTCGAAAATCTTAAGTCTTCTACTGATTTATCGGTTAAAGAACAACTGAAAAAAATAGCGTCAACTTTTTCAGGGAGTCAAGAAATCTCTGCACAGGAAGCAGTGTACACTTGCTTAGGTATGAAGCAATGCAATACTTCAACTGGGTATATATTTATAAACTAGCCATCCTGATAAAAGAACTCGAATGTTGAAACCAATGGCAGTTATAGGAGAAATGGATCCAAAATCTGACGACATTTTTTTTGACGGTCTCAATGAATACTATTCATGTAGACCACACAGTCTTGAAGATGTAACTTTAGCAGAATTTGGCTCCAATTATGAAGTTCGCGGTAAAAAAAAACCGGCTAACAACAGTTCTGATTCTGACACTGATAATGAACCTGATACCACTTATCCGATTGACTCCACTCTAATCGGAAAACCAAACAAGTATATACATAAACGTAAAATCAGAAAAATCATACGGTATGTTAGGTTTAATGTGGATAAAAATGAACAAGACTTTTACAGAGAAAATATTATGTTATTTTTACCATGGCGCGATGAAAAAACTGATTTGTTAGATATTAACTGTAAACAAGTGTATGAAACAAACATTGATCAAATAAAAAAGTTGTACCAACAGTTTAATAAAGTAGAAGAAACCCAATTAGACAATAATGAAATTCAAATAGAAGGAGAACAAGGCCGTAACAATAATCAGCTTGTAGATGATGAAGATTGGGTACCAGACGATGTACTAATAAACGATGTTGGAGATTATGTTGAAAATACCAATACATCAGATGTAGATTCACCTAAAGATGATGGTAAGATAATAGTGCACCTGATAGACAATGAACAGTTTAAAGACTTAATCGGATGTCTAAACGACGGTCAACGCCAACTCTTATATCATACAACTAATGTCATAAGAAGTCAATTGTGGGGAAAAGGTCATCCTGTGATGAAGGTATTTGTCACTGGACCAGCGGGAGCTGGAAAGTCAATGCTTATACGTGCATTAGCACAATCTGTAATTCGGATAGCAAATCTTAGACCAGATATAGATGATCTGTCACTTCCTCCCGTATTGCTGACAGCACCAACAGGTAAAGCTGCATATGGAATAAAAGGATTAACACTTCATTCCGCATTCAAATTACCATTGAATCAATTTGCCGGATTGTTACCAAAGTTAAGTTCAGATATTTCAAAAAAACTACGTTGTCAGTTTGCCAATGTAAAACTTTTGATAATTGATGAAATTTCCATGGTTGGCATAAAAACACTGGGATACATTGATCAACGATTGAGGTCTATATTAAGAATAAATAAACCATTTGGGGACATAAATGTAACAGTGTTTGGCAATTTCTTTCAATTAGCACCGGTATTAGCAACACCATTGTACGATAGTTTTGAAGAAATATTTTCTAAATTTCCAAGTGCTGTAGAAATGTTATCGATTAAATCTATTTGGGAAACATTCAAGTTTTATGAATTGACTGAAATAATGCGCCAAAAAGATGACAAACAATTTGCAATGATGTTAACAAAGTTAGCCAGAGGACAGTTGGAGAAAGCTGATGTAAAATATTATCAAAATCTTATAACCCACCTAGACATTACTTTTCAACCACAAGTAATGCATCTTTGGGCTACTAATAACGAAGTCGATGAAATGAACAAGAGAGTGCTTAACTCTATGAATCAAGTTTGTTTCATATCCGAAGCCATTGATACGTCTGCGAAACGATCGGATATTGAATCTGCCAAGAAACTGCCACGACAAAAGACTATGGGTTTAGCTTTAAGATTAGTTTTAAAAGAAACAGCTAAATACATGGTGATAGCTAACATTTCAACCGAAGACGGCATAGTGAACGGTGCAATCGGAGAACTCATGCAAATAAACAAAGGACAGACTGCAGGAGGTAAAGAAGTTGCAAAAAGGGTTTGGATCAAGTTTGATGAGCCAGAGGTGGGGTCACTAACCAGACAGAAGATAAGAGACAAACTTAAACCCGAAGGCGAACACACAGATGATATGTGCAAGTGGACACCAATTGAAATCATAAAATTAGAATTTCAACTCGGTAATGCAGAGCACCATAAAGTAACTAGAATGCAATTGCCCTTAGTAGAAGCTTTGGCATTGACGGTACACAAAAGTCAAGGTGCCACATATCAATCTGTAGCATTTCATATACCTCAAAAACTCTTGGAGTGCAATATGTTATATGTAGGATGTAGTCGAGCAACTTCGGCTCAAGGTTTGCGTATAGACTACTTTCCTGCAAAGCCACCAAAACCTTCTGCAAAAGTTGAACATGAAATGTGCAGACTCAGGACACCAAGTTGTGCTCTTATTCCGCGCTTTTCTAGAATTGTGACACACAACATGCCACTCTCCTGCATGTCACACAATATAAGGTCTTTAAAAAAATATGAAGCTCATATTAATGCGGATATCGTTCTTTTACAATCTAAAATAATGTTCTTCCAAGAAACTGGTTCAAAATCAACTGACACATATACCATTAAGAACCATACTGAATGCTGTAGAATAGACAGTATACATGCAAATGGTAAAAGTGGTTCTATTTGTTTTGTTGGAGAATCCATTAATCATAAAGAAATAACCTGCAGCACAACATTGCTTCAAGATCAAAAGAAAAACACACACTTAGAAGCCATTGAAGTTATCATTGAAAATATTACCTATATTGGGATTTATTCATCGCCAAATTTTCCTGTACAGAAGCTTTGTGATTTCATTGAAACGGTAGCTTCCGCCAAAAACAATGTTATCTTTATTGGTGATTTCAATATAAACTTCAACAAACCGTCAAAACAACTAGTTCAAATATTAAAACATTTCAATTACAAAATATTGGTTGACGGTATTACTACAGATCACGGAACAACCATTGACAATGTCATTACAAATGTTGACATTGCGGCTTTGGTGTACGAGTCCCTCATAAGTGATCACAGACCTATTTTGGTTATAGACATAGATACTTTCAAGGAAATAGAAAAATATTCTGAGACTGTTGATGACCAAATTGTACAAGAAGAAGTCAAAAACAATTTTATTAAACCAAACGTTCCTGTAATCGATGGATTTCCTGTGGAAAAATCTAAAAAATCGATTAAATCAACTAAGGTCCTGAATAATAATAACTTGGACGATATTGAGTTCATACAGGTTGATAGTGACACTATTTTGGTTCCAGAAACTAAAACTAAATCAACCAAAATAGTTGATTATAATATCATAATTAATGATATTCAATTTATTCAGGTCAATAGTAATACTCTCAAAGTTCCAGAAAATTGCAACATAAGGTCAGATTCATTATTAGAAACAATAAGTGATAATGCAACTGTGTCAAAAAATCCAAAAACAATAAAAATATCAAGTATTAAGAATAAAGTTGACATAACATCAAGTAGTACATTTTGTGGCTTTACTAACACTGATGGTGTATCATGTTATGCTAATTCTGCCATACATTTGTGCTCCAGCAATTTCCAAAATAGAGGTGGGTACGCCACTAAGTTTTAGATCTGTTATCTTGTTGGGAACAAATTGACCATTTACAAATGTTGGAATAAATAGTTTTAGTTGAATTACTATATACTCATTTGCCACTATTATCTGATGTTTATCTTCAGAACTTCCGATGTTATTACAATTATTGCATTTGTAATCATCTAATGTATTCCAAACATTTTGATTTGTTGAAAATAATGTTTGCAAAGTTTGTGATCTGTGCTGTGGAATCTCCAAATGTAGAATCAAACTTGTAGGTGCATTGTTGGCCGTTGTATGTTTACAAGTATTGCAACGAATGGTATACAATTCTTGAAATCCAAATAAAGATTCAAATGTAGGTCTACTACGGTGCATAAGTGCTTCTAAAAATTCTATACAATCTTGTTGCTGTTGCAGAGTATATAATATTGTCTCGTTGTCCAAATATTCTCTGATTGTTCGAGTATCACATGATCCACTATTTTTTGTATATTCGTGTAGGCTATGTTGAAGTGTTGGTCCGAGTTGATTATTGCGAATTTCATTTACAAGAGATTGACAATTAAAAAGAACCTGTATGAGTCCAGTGTTGCCAACTCAAATTTTTAGTTCCAGTTAACTTAAGATCAAAATTCCGCTAAAATTTCTCTAAAAATTGTTTTTCAAAATTCAGCTAAAAAATAACATAAATCCGCTAGAATAATGTAAATAGTTCTCATGATAAACACATGCATTACTTTTAAAACCCTCGTAAAATATGCTCATTTGTTATTTTTTTTTAATGTAGATAATATCATATGTTGTGATTATGTATTCTATAATTTATATATGAATTTAGTAATCTATAGCTAATATTGTCAGTATAAAATATTAAAATGTTGAATTGCCTAGAGAAATAATTTGCTATCATAATCTTTATTAATATCATTAAATTATGAACAATAGTATGGTTTTTAGAGGGTAATTATAATATTAGTTAATAAAACATACCATATAAAGAAAAACATATTAAAATGTATAAAATAAAACAAAACTTTCAGAATTCAATTGAACATAACTTTGGTTAATAACAATCTTAATTCTTAAAATAATAATACAAATTATGTATTAAAATATAAACAAATATAAAATACAATACAATTTTGTAAGGAACAAATTAAGTTAATACTTTATAGTTTATAGAGTTAAAAACAGTTAATAGTGATAAAGTTTTTTAACAAGTAATAATAAAGAAAAACATAATATTAAAATGTATAAAATAAAACAAAACTTTCAGACTTCAATTGAACATAACAATTATATACATATATTATATTATATTTCAAGAGGATCGTCTGGATCAGATTCTAAGTTTTCTATATTATATTCATGTGAGCTACACACACTTACTGGACTTAGTGGACTTGTATGTGCACGATAAGCAGCTAGTGTACCTAAAATTAAAATTATGATTAATACATTTTTATATTAAATTTCAAAATAAATTATGTCACCTATTTCTCCAATAACGTCAGTTGGAAGTTCATAGTCATGACAACATTTATTCATTCTTCTGAGTCCACTACGAATGGTTAAAATACTATTTGTCATATCATTAGATAAACGATTTCTATGCGAGTTTTTGACAATATTCATTTGGCTAAAAGCTCTTTCCACCTCTCCGTTTGACCAAGGTAACACAAGTAAACATTTAGCAAGTTCCACCAATTCTTTAAATGGATTTTCACCACTTGCATCTCTGTACTCAGCAATCTCTGACCAAAGTTCAGCAGTACTTTTTGTGTTGATCCATTGAATTAAATGTAGTTTCTTCCATTGAAATTCTATGTTATCAACATTTTTAAATTTCATAAGCTTAACTAAATTAGTTATCGAATCTTTCAAGGGATTTAAACAGTTTTTTGGACTAAACAATGAAACTTTCCTCAAAATTTCAATATTATTTGGTAACCGACTTTTAAGTTGATTGATAAGAGTAACTATAAATTTTACACAGACACTTCTTAAAATTTTTTCATTTGATTCACTTATAAATTTGTTTGTACTGAGATATTTCATTTTCTCCTCGAATGCATTTCCTAAGTATGGTTTTGGATGAAGATAATCTGAGATATTAGTGTTTACGTCCAATAAATTAGCTTTGCATGCAGGTGTTGTAATAAGTCTGCCAAGAGTTTCAATTAATAAAATCAAGCTATCTAGAAGTTTCGCTGGATCGGCATTATTAGATTGAAATATTTTGTTTACATAATGTGCCTCACTTAAAATTGGCTTCAGAAACATTAGATATGCTTCATTATTCACATCAGTATACATTTCACTCAGCATTTTTGCTTTGTAGCATTTCTCATGGGAAGCAGCAATTTTAAAATCCGCGTTACAGCACCTTCAATTGACAACCATCTAGTTTGTGCCACACATATAATTTTTAATGGGTCTATTCCATTATTAATAGCATTATACAATTGTTTGTAACTTAATTGCCTATTAGTTGATTTAGAAAACCAGTTGTATGTCTCCGACAAAAGGAACTCTAAATGAGTCGGTAAAACATTAGCAGCTGCAGCAGACACTGACAATTGCACTGAGTGACAAACGCAACGAATCAAAATCAAATGATCAACTTCTTTTAACAGCATAGAAAAAACACCATTTTCTCTACCAACCATTACATTAGCGTTGTCTGTGCCAATACCTCTTAAATTTTGTAGGTCCAGGTTATAAAAACTAAGAACCGATTTCATTCCATTTAAAACGCTCACAGCAGTTCCTGCATCTATAGTTTCTAATTTTAAATATGTTGAAACAGTGCGATTTTGACTTGCTGAATAATACACTATGCACACCCCAAGTTGTTTAGTGACAGATATATCAGTTGATTCATCTAATAATAAACTGTACGGACTATCGCCTATATCTTGACGAAGCATTTGTTTAAAATGGCAGAATAAAATATTTTTAATTATTCCACTACATTTTGTGCGGTGTAGCTTAACACTAACTACTTCACTTTGATCCGAAAAGCACTTTTTATTCAAATCTGTTAAATGATCTATATTATGTATAGCACAATGACAAGTTACAAATAATGTCATAGAAGCTTCAATAATAGATGTTTTCAAGCTAGGTGGATTGACTGGTTTAAAGGGAAGTTTAAGTTGTCTGGCATTAGAAAATGGTTGGGAAGATGTAAAATGTTTCTTGCTTATTGAATGAGCATTAAGATCACTATACCTTGCATTTAACGTGCATTTGCAATACTTACATTTAGCTGATATAGGATCTGTAGGTATATCTTCAATCCACTCTTTTAATCCCGAATCGCTGAACCATTCTTTTCTAAACTTTTGAGTGTAAGTGTATTGAACCTTTGATTTTTTCCCCATTTTATTGATCTCAAGTAACAAACATAAACTAATTACAGTATACACTATAATACACCACACAGTTAACACTAGACAGTAGACGTACTAGTCTAATAATCTTATTAATTTATGATATATATTATATATAAATATATAATATAAAAATAAAAAATATTCTATCAATAATCAATATATCATTTATATAATATTATATCATGGTGTGTGCCGTGCGGACGTAGCCACTAGTCTAGTCTGACCACCAATAGAAAGTTCATATCGGTGTATCACGGACGTAAGATATATCTTATCATCTTATAGTCCGTGGTTCATATCATTCTTCATTATCAATTTATCACTACGCATTCAGTCGTGGTGGTAGTAATATTCTATTATCAAGCCACTGATTTTGGTAGATAACACACATAATTCTATAGTAGTTCGTAGGAATTGATGGACTCACAACCATTTCTTAGCTAATTTATTTAATTTAGTTAATTTAATTAAGATACTTATTAAAAAAAAAATCAGCTGAAATTTCGCTGAATCATATCTTAATATCACTGAAAATTCCGCTAGCCACTAACTTGTATTTTTCTCCACTAAATAGGATACTAAATACTCCAGATTTGGTGGAATTTCCGCTAAGTTGGCAACACTGAGCACAATACAAAACTCAAGCTGCAATAATACATATGGGAGAAAACACGAGTTCTGGCCATTACATTGCATACCTGAGACAAGGAACTTCCAATTGGGTTTGCGCCAATGACACAATAGTGCAGAAAAAAGATGGCCAAACAACAGCAAAGATGTATATGTTATCATTCTAAAAAGAATGTAAAAATATTTTCCAATTGGAAAAAAACAAAACATAACACAACTAAAAATAAATTGTAAACTTAACCTGTAAGTATACAATATTACAATCTGACTGTTATTGGATTCAAAAAGGAACGTATAAACCGCCAACTATTCACTTACATAATATTATGTATGAGTTGCCAGTCCCAAGCCTGGATAAAAAGTGTGAGGGTGCTAACCTTATAATAATTGTTATTTTTAACATAAGCAGAAACCTAGATTTTATTTTTATTTAAATAATATCGAACTATATATTATTATCCACACTTCTGACCTTAATACCTTATACTATGTATGTTTGTATTCAATCCTCCAAATACAAACTACAATTTTAATTGTGCGGTCTTAAGATTATCAACATTTATTATGTATTCGCCTAGGATCATAACATATTTTAATAACTTATATAATATCAGTTATACAGCAAAGTCTATCTTCCAGTGTTAAGTATTTAGATGACTTTAGCCTGTATAATAGATGTTATTTTCCATACATAATTTAAATTGTTTAGGACATTTTATTTTGTAATTTTGTGCCAAGTATATAACTATAATATACAGTGACTAAAAATAAATAATCAGAGTTTATTTAAATTTATTTATTCATAATACTTCATATTTTACATTGTACATTTAACTATGATACAACTCGAATACTAACAATTTATTGAATATATTATAATACATTAAAGGTAAAAAGTAAATACTTAAAAAGCCACTTATTATATGTGTTTATACTAATTTATTACATTAAATTTGTTATTTTTTACAGATTCAAAATATTTAATCAATTTAAGGGTTGAAAGTATATGAATCTTTCAATTGCCTTCATTGGGTTTAACAGTGCAAACATTTTTATTAGTTGATATCGTTTATGTACTGTGAACTATGAATCTTATAAACAATTTGTCATTACTCAATGTGCTGTGTGATACAAAATTCTTACACAATTCTGTATCTATTGAACTTAGAATTTAAGAAATTTATTAATCCACTGTTATTTTTATAAAATATAAAAAAAAAATCTTTTATTTAATGGTTTAATTTGAATTATTAATATTGTAAATAGTCCATAGTAATCAGGTCAAATTTATTTGGAATACCACTGTACTAAAGTCTACCAGTTGAGAAACTAATAACAATTTGTATTATAGTACACTGAGTATAACATCAGCTGAGCTTGGTTACACTATAATATGCATATTTGATGATAAAATTCAGCCATTAGTAATATCTTTTTTTTTTTTTTTTATTTAATACAATAAGATGTTCCTAGCCTTGGCTATCTACATCTATTGATATACAATGGATGGTACATTTTTAACAATTTTAACATGATTATTAATTTATATAAAATTAAATAGTATGATGAATTTGTTATCTAGTATAATATGTACATTAGTGATAGTTACGCCGAGACGTAATTGACTATAATTAAGTAACAGTGAACTGATATAATAATGTTAACAATAAAAAGGTATAAACAGATATAATAATATAATACATAACAAGTTATAAAACTTAATATTATAAACAATAAACAAAAAACATAATTATAAGTAAATATTAAGTAATTTAATGTGATAGGTACTTATTAAACTTACATAATGAAATCTTTAAGAAATGGCTCGTCTTGATGTTAATATGTAATTGTTACACAAGGAATCAACACGACGTAGAATCATATTAATTTAAAACGATTACAATTAATACATGGTTAATTCATAATAGAAATAAAATTTTAAAAACCGTAATCAACCAACAATGTCAACATACGGAATGTAAGCAAAACATAAAATATCACAGATATAGATAAAGTTTATTATCTATACCAGCAGCTTCAGCTGTGCAAGGTTTATAGATACTAATCTATAAACCTTGGCTGTGTACAATATTATATGTGATTATATGGTATAGCAGGTATATCTATGATAATATAAGGTATTTTGAATTAGCATAGATATTATCCATGTGAATTATAATAACTACCTACATGCAATGTTTTTGGAATAGTTGATTAACCATGCCAAATGCAAATGCGTCCTAATTGAAAAATAAAATATATGACAATATTTAATTATAATATATTATAGACTGACAAATCATCTCCGTTCAGAATCGTTTTTCGTATACAATGATACTTATCATTGCATTCAAATTTAATCTACCCTAGTCCGAGGTCCACCCCACCCCTAATGTACAGCAGAGCGGTACCCACTTGCCGACTTTTTTTTATATTATAAAGATTTTTTTTTAAATTTTTTTTGATATTTTAGTTGGAAACTTTTCCTAATCATTTTGTCTCAATATTTTTTGTAGTATTTAATTATATTATTTTTGCACAGTTACAAATTATGTATAGTATTATAATATATTTATCATGTAAAAAGAAAGTTTTTTTTTTGATAAAATATTTTTGCTCAAATTTAAGTTTTTTAAATGCTTTATTGAGTGCTTATAGTGATGTTTTTAAGCGCCTTTTTAAGGTATAACTTATAACTAAACGGTCCGTACAAAACCCAACAAACACGATGACATATAATATACTATTATAGCCCCATGCGGCAATATTGCATAGTTTAGCTAGTTAGAGCCTTCAACACAATTTACCAATGTTATAATTATTTATAGTGTGTAAACTGTACCCATTGTCATTTCTTATCGCTTGGTGTTGACGCGCTGTTACACGCGTGCTGTATTTCTTTGGGTTTTTCAATTTTTAATATTATGGCATCGCTAGATACGACAATAGATTTGTGTAGATAAAAATAATATTATATTGGATAGACTTAACTGAATAATAACATTATTATTGAACTAAAATTAAAATGATTGTGTTCTCATTTGCATTCCAGACGTTCAGTCGCATGTACGTGCATTTATTCACCTACTTAATTGTGTGTATACTTTATACTAGCTTCGGTCGTTTTGTTGATTTACTTTATTTAAATTCAACGTGTTTATAATGGTAAGTTTTGAAATATTTTAAATTACAATAGTATGCGTTTATCTACTTATTATTAAAATTAAGTAATTAAATTATACAGCTAAATAGGTTATTCTTTTAACAGTCCCTCACTCGTTTTATATTAGTTATAACACTTAATTTTTACCAAGACATTTGATTTGATTATATTTTTGTCTCAATAATTAGTTAAGATGAGTTTTACATTTTTTTATATCTGTCTATATAGTAAGTTATTTTACAATATTTGTTTGAATATTTTTACGTTAGCTTTACCTTCATTATAAGTTATAACGCTTTTAAATATATTTAGAAGAGTTTCTAAATCTAAATGTCGGTTAGGTCAGTTAAGGTTTTATTTTTAATTAAATATATTTAGAAGAGTTTCTAAATCGAAATGTCGGTTAGGTCAGTTAAGGTTTTATTTTTAATTGTGTATTCTGCATGTGCATGTATTGTCTAAATTATGATAATATTATTGCTTTATGTGATAATCATTTCAATAATTGAATTGATCAAATTGTAAAATTTTTTAGTTGTCTTATACTTAACTTATTATATAACATTGTAAGAATAACTTATGGACAACCTTGTATTAAATTAAATTCTTACATTTTTATACAAAATAGTTAATAAATTGTAAACTACAAAAAAAATGAGCAAATACACTATACAGTAGATGCCGCTTATAACACTCACTTTAGGACCAGCACAAGTGTGTTTTATAACCGAATGAATATTAATATTACTATTATTGAATAAATTTAAAAATTCTGATAAGAAAATTAAAACTACATATACATATAATAACACATTATAAAAATTATTACATATTAATAAAAAATTATAAAAGATGTATGATGTATTTATTTTTTATAAAAAAAAATTGTAATTTTGGTTTGTTTTGAGTATTAATATTTCGAAAATATATTTCTCGTACTCACAATTACAATAACGATGATAATTGCGAAAAATGTGAAATGCGATAAAATTTGTTGCAGATACACACATTAAAAAGCATGAATTGAAACCAGAAATAATCCAAAAAATATATAATTTTTAAAAGCCAATTTATTTCTAACTTTGAACCAAAAATGTTTATATTTTACGAAATTTGAATCTTATAAACGAAGTGGTGAATCTTATAACCGAATTTTTTTATAATGTATTTGGATATGTCCGTACTGTTCCAGACGATGTTGAGCCTAATAAGCGTCTGAATCTTACATCCGTGAGTCTTATAAACGGCATGCACTGTATTTGTGATTTTGACAAATTATGTCGATAGGTATTTGAACCTCGTATATTAACGCATATTAAAAATCAATAATTTTTGAATGACTGTAAAAATAATTTATGTAGAATTTCGTATTTGAGTTCCAAGTATTTTGTCCTAACCAACATGTTGATGTTTTTATTAATATTTTTAAAAAAAGGTAAAAAATATGAATATTTAAAATATAAATAAATAGCTAAAAAATAACTAAATAATTGCTATTATAATAGCTACATAACTGTAGGAACATTTTGTAAATTAGATTATTTTTTGGAAAAATTTTCTGAATCGGAATACAATGTCATTGGAACATTTTAAATAAATACATTATATATTCTATATTGTTATTAATAATAACATTGTACATATTATTTTCATACATTGATATTTATTTTGATAATAATATAGTAATGATAATAGTATAATACCTAATATAAAATATAAATCAATGTTATTAAATAATAATATTAAATATTCAATGTTATTGGTGTGTACATTTATTTTGTAAATAGAAATTGATTAATATTAAAAATTATTCTTATCGCTAGGTATGATAAATAGTAGGATTCAAAAAAAAAAAATTCAAATTGTTATTTAGTTTTTAATAAACCTGTTCTGTAAACTACCACATTTATCTAAATCTTACCGTTTCTGATTCTGAAATGAGCGAGGGATCTAGTGGTTTTGCAATATATCATATTTCATTAATATCGCATATAGCTATTCTCCGTAATTTCGAAAATAATCATCATACTCTTGATATTTTTAATAAGAACGTATTTTTGTGTTAGATAATTACAAAGAAAAATTTCAATTTTTTAATTTATAAATAGTATGTATTGTTTTATTGATATCCGTCCTGGCCTTCACATACTTGTGTTATTAATTTATAAAACGGAATATGTGTCATCAAATAATATAATATTAATATAAGAGTTTCTAATGTTTCTATACTTTATAGCCATGAGCTCGTAATAAACACAATTATGTAATATTATATTATTATTACTTTTTCTTATTTCACTTTTCAGTCAGGTTACGTTAAAACTGGCAGAAAACCTATATTAGATTCTCAATCTATTTATAAAGTTTTGGAACTAAATAAATCTTGTATTTTCGAAAATGGGTGTTTAAATCCTCCATCACATAAAATATGGAAAATATTATCAGAGCAGCTTGATTACAAAATTCATCCTAAAACATTATACATATCAGTTTTCCAAGATCGTCATAATCACCAAACAAATTTAAGAGCATTATTAAACATTGACTTACCAAACCATACGTTATTGGCAAGTGATAGTGATTCAAATGATAATATAAACGAGACAATCGATGAAGATGAAGATGATGATGATAGCATTTACCGGAATAATAAAGATAAGACTTTGTTTGTCTTGAAGATTCCTTATGACGCGTTTTTAAAATTCAAACCCTCTACTGTATTTTATAAACGTAAAAATGGAACCAGAGCTTATAACATTTTAAAACCAGGGGCGTGGACAAACATTATTAATGATACATTTTTAAAAGAATATAAATTACCTTGCAATTTTATTTATAAAACCCACAAAGTAAGTTCTTGTTACGAAAAAACAAAATATTATTTAAATTTCAAAGCCAAATGCAAGGACAATAACTGTTCATTATTTGGGTGGTCTGAAAATGAACCAATTAATGGCGAACCACTTATTATTAAAATATTGGCAAAAGATACGAGAGGTGAAGAGCTAACTCACATTACTAAAAGACCACTGAAAGGAGACAAACGAAAGCAAGTTGAGCAACAACTTTCGACAGACCTAGCAAGCAACTGGAGACGACATAACGTATCTAATATGGAATTTGGAAGCATATCACCTCCTAATCTGTATCGTAATGAAGTATTGCGAAAAACCAAACAAGAGTTTAAAGATGAAGCATTAGGGATTAAGATAAAATGTCCAATAAGCTCATTAGTTGAGTTTAAAAATAATTCCCAATATTCTGGATCAATTCATCACATAGCTATAGATCCTTTAATTGTGCACTATTGGACAGCACATCAGCTTGTGATATATAAAGATTTAAGAAAATCTTATTGCAAAGTATCTATTGACGCTACTGGAGGACTAGTCAAGAAACTTAAACGTTCTTCACTAAATTTATTATCTTCACATTTGTTTTTATATGAAGCTGTAGTAAATACACATTATGGGCAATTCCGATAACACAGATGGTTTCGGAAAAACAAAATACAATCACTATATTTCATTGGCTAGCGGAATGGGTAAATTCGGGTATTCGAATACCTAATGAGGCGGTTTGTGATTTTTCGTATGCACTATTAGGTGCAATAACGCGAGCATTTTGTGAAGGGAAAAGTTTAAAATTATACGTAGAAACTTGTTTTGATATACTAATTGGTAAAACAAATAAAATGCCCATGTGTTATGTTCGAATTGATGTTGCACATGTTATTAAGATTTTTTGTTGTATTAAGCATTTAACTCAACTAAAAAACAAATATTTAAAACATTTTTATGTTAGACGCTTAAGGTTACTTGTAACATCAACTGATTTAAATGAATTTGAAGAAGTTTTAACTGCATTGCTAACAGTTATGTATAGTGAGACTGATGGATATTCTGAAAATAATGAAATTACACCATCTGAAGAAAGCAGACAATTTATTTAAAAAAAAATTAAAGGCATTGAAATTGATAATACCCAAGACTACATCGACACAAACCCTGGATTTGAAATGGAAACCGAATGTGAAGATAGTGAAACATCTGATTGCATAAAAGAGTATCTTGATAATATTGAAAATATAAGTCGTAATCGTTTTAAAATCAAAGGGGATCGAATTTCAGCATATTTTATGCTAGATCTTGCCAAAGATGTTTTAAGAATATGTAAACATTTTCCACTTTGGACTTGCCTTATGAAAAATAAGTTTAAATCGCCTTATGCAATTGGTTCATCAGCACCAGTAGAAAGCGATTTTGCTGAACTAAAAAATCAAATTCTCCGAAATGATGTCAAACCTATGTACATCGACCGATTTATAATTAGACATCTACAATCCATTAATAACAATGTAAAATTATTCAGATCATCTCAATTACGGAATGATAAATCCATAGAATTGAATGATGTGCCTAGTCACTCTTTAGTAAGTAGTGATAATGAATCATATAAAAATGATTGTATTACAGAGGACTACTGTGAAATGGATAAAAATAAAGATAATTCTTTCAATAGTTTAACTAAATATGATGATCTTGGCAGCAGTATGTCACTTCAAAAAAAAAACGAATTTGTTTGATTATATTTCTAATAGTAGTGATTCTGAATATTCAAATAAAACAAATAATACTTTTGACGAAATTGAAAACTGGCGCGGAAAAGATAACGATGATGATATGACACCCAAATTAAAAGAAAAGCCCCACAAAAAAAAAGGTTAACAACTTACATGGATCCTAATCCAGAAATAGAAAACATATTAAAGAGAAAAAACACGAGATACAACTTAAATACTCTGTTAAAAAATGGAAATGTATGTACACCAGTTAGCATATCAAAAATTAAGTACATGGTCCACAATACATGTCCATTTGATTCTATTAGTAGTGCAATATCTATGGCGTATACCATCGACGATGAGTTACAGCAAATTAGGTATTCAAAAAGAAATAAATAAATGGCGTCATATTTTGAAAATTGTTACTTGAATCATCTTGTTTTGTGTAAATAATAATCTACCTCTTAGAGGTTCATCAGAAAAAATATTTAATCAAAATTGTGGAATATTTTTAAGTTTAATTGAGTTGGTTAGTCATTATGATACCGTATTGCTTGATCACATAAAAAGTATTACTAGTTGTACCAGTAAAAATAAACTTAGTTATTTTCCTCCAACAATACAAAATGAATTAATTGTACTTTTAGGGGGGAAAGTAAAAAACGAAGCATTAGATAGAATTAAGAGAGCAAAATACTTTTCTATACTTTTTGATTGTACGCCTGACGTAAGTAGTATACATTTGTATGTTCTGCGCACTTTTGACTGCGGAGATTGCAAATTTTTAAGGGTAATTTTTCCCCTCAAACTTTTTTTTCTCCGCTCTACCAGACTGCGGTGATTTTAAAATTTTTAGGTGGATTTTCCCCCTCAAACTTTTTTTTCTCCACTGTACCAGTAAAAAACACTGATTTTCAAAAACCATAATGTATGTTCTGCGCACTTTTGACTGCGGAGATTGTAAAATTTTAAGTGGGATTTTTCCCCTCAAACTTTTTTTTCTCCGCTGTACCAGTAAAAAACACTGATTCCCAAAAACCATAATGTATGTTCTGCGCACTTTTGACTGCGGAGATTTTTAAAATTTAAGGTATAGTTTCCGCCTTTAACCAATTATTTTTTCCCCTGTTACACATAAAGTTTAAACAGTGTATACACACTTCAACACTATTTATTTCCCTTGTAAGTTAAACATTCAGGTTACACTGTAATTTCATTTTTTTAATAAATTATAGATAAAAGTCGTTTTATTGAATTCATTTCAGTTCAGACAGTTCAGTTAATATTCAACCATCGTTCAATCAGGTTCTGTTAGTTTTAATCAAGTTTAATTCATTTAAGTTTTTTTTATTTTTTTTTTTTTTATAAAAAATGAATTTTCAACAAATTAACAGTTTTTGTTCACTTGTTTCGTTAGTACGAAACAATGCATATCCTACATATCCGGAATTCACTACATTTATATCAAGATTGAAAACATTCAATTTATTTCCGTTGACTTCATCTCAAGATAAATACTCATTAGCTGAAAGCGGTTTTATATATTCAGGGGAAAAAGATATTGTTGAATGTTTTTGCTGCGGTATTATATTGCATCGTTGGGAAAAAGAAGATAATCCATGGATT
Source organism: Aphis gossypii (assembly GCF_020184175.1). Classification (NCBI taxonomy): domain Eukaryota; kingdom Metazoa; phylum Arthropoda; class Insecta; order Hemiptera; family Aphididae; genus Aphis; species Aphis gossypii. The sequence goes on from NW_026083307.1 coordinate 30,285, forward strand.
GAACATTCAAGATGGAATCCGAAATGTGTTTTTGTATTATTATCAAAAGGAAATCAGTTTGTTGAAAATGTAGTAAAAAAATATGGTAAGATAATCGATATTTGTGATTGTGATTGTGGATTAAGGTCATATGATACTGTTGTTTAGTTCATTTAACTTTTTATATTTCAATAAAGAAAAATCTGAATTTAATAAACTTAAATGTGTTAATAACTTATTTAATACCTCGTGAACGTATAGCCTAGTGGGATAACGCGTCTAATTTAAATTTAATATGTTAATGATTTTTAAAAAATGTTTCAGGTTCTATCGAATTAGGTAGGTAAGTATAATAACTCTTTACTGTTTATCCAACTAGACACTATACGTTCACATTTTTTTTTCTTTTTTTTCTTTTTTAACCTTACATTTGTTTAGTATATAACATGTATGGATAAAGAAAACTTGTTAGTTTGAGCTAAGCTGTCTAGTGATCATATTCAGGCACATTTCCCTAACCCCCCAATTAAAAATTTTTGCAATTAAACATGACATTACGTTTGTAAGTCGTTTGTAAAGGTTTGTAAAAACAAATTTTTCGTTTGTAAAAATAAACATAAAAAGTTATTAAAAAATCAAAATGGGGGGGGCTAATATGGTAGCTGGTAAGTTGTGCTGGTACGGTGCTTTTGAAAACTACGGTGAAAAAAACACACAATATCATTGTAACATCAATAAATTCATATCTCCGCTCAGAATATAAAAAACATGGTATCATTCATTATAAACACTAGTACCTATTGTACATTTGTACTTATTGTTAAAAATTGAAATTTATAGACATATGTCGATGGCAGTAACCGATTTGTGCTCCGAAGATTACATGCTTTTTTTCAAAATAAAAACTTATCACACTGATTTATAGCCCAAATGCGCCTATTTTGCATGCACATTGCTGTCACTTATCGTTTAAGACAAATCAGAAAATAATAATAAATACTGTATAGTATAGTTATTATATTATATTTAATAATGTATTATAAAGATTAGTGTATTCAGTTGGTTAACCTTTATAATATTAAAGTAATAAACTACATATTAGCTATTATGGTCAATATTATGGACCATGGGTAAAAATATGTTGGTATAATGGTACAGTGGCGTAGAAATGATTTCTGAAAGTGGGGGGTCAAATATAAAAAACGACATAGCTAAGTAGGAGGGGGACATTGGAAAATCCCCCACCCTCTCAAAACTTTTTACTTAGGTAGTAAAATATTTAACAATAAGAAACAATAGGTAAATATAATTTTAATTGATTCAAAATTCACATCAAACGCAATAAGATATTAGATGGCTATAAAATATTATAATAAAGTATAAATAATCATAGTCGTCATCGACCATTTCGACCAAATAAACATTACTTTGCTATAAATAAACCAAAATAATATTATAATGGTATTCAGTTTTGAAAAAATTGTTAAAATTCAATAGATTGATCATAATTCATAATATAACAAAATATTACATTGTAGTGCATAGTGCATTCTAAATATTCCAATCAAAAACAAAAAATAATAATGCCAATATGGAGGGGGATCTAACCCCAAGTCCTCCCCTTAAATACGCCACTGTAATGGTATGCACTATTAGTTATTAATTGTAAAACGATATTGTGATATTTTGTAAGACAACGTCTTATAAATATATAGTTATTAGTAGTGTTAGTACACTCTGCATTACTCAATATGATACTTAATAATGAATAAGTATATTATAATTTATCTATCTATACTATATATAAAATTGTAATGGTTTTTCTTCGACCGCGCTAACCGAGAAAACTACTGAACAGATTTGGCTGAAACCCGACACTCTGCTGAAGTTTTTAGTACCACTTTTGTCAGTAAAAAAGTTCATAAAAGTTCATTAAAAATTAAAAACAATTGTACCTATATTGTTATTATTATTATTATTATTATTATTATTATTATTATTATTATTATAATTACTATTTTATTTTCGGTAAACATGGTAAACATTTTTTTTGTTATTATTATTCATTTTCACCATTTTTGTAACATTTTTGTAAAAAAACAACAACTGTCACCGAAAAAAAAGTGGCCAATTTATTATCATAAGTTATTTCTTTTTATCTGTATTTATTTTTATCATTTATAACGCTAGAAAAATTTCAATCCGTTTTCATTAACCGTTCTTTTATATTAAATTTACTTGTCGATCACATTAAACAATAATATTTGAATAAAAAATTCTACATATCATGGTTCGAAGGCAAAATAAACAACCAATCACGGGCGAAGCTGTGATGGGTCGGCTAGTATACTTATATATCTTAAAAACAATTTTTTTTATTTACAGATTTACTGGTCCATCGCTATTTTCATATGAGACCTTATAGTCAGATAACTTTAATTTTTCAATTAATTAAAATAATAAAATAATAAATTCACGTGATTATAATTCTATTATAAATTCATTGTAAAATATTGAAACCATATATTTACAAAAAAAAAAATAGAGGGCTATTATATGGATATACTATGTATGATGAACATTATTATCAAGCCGTTTTGGAGTATATCCCGAAAAAAAAAATGATTTGATTTTATATTATGTACTGATTTATATTATTACTAACCATTTGGTAGATGGTAAGTTGAATTGATATTGTTTGTAGGTATATAATAAGATAGTTAAGAAGTTTCAAGTATGTTCCCACGAATAATATTTTTAAATTATAACACAAAACTAACACAGCACTTCTTCGTTTAAGTATCTTATATCCTCCAAACTTCAAATAATTATAAAAAAAATACTGTGTTTATATACCTACCAGCTACCTATATTAGACTTTTTTGGTTACAGTATGAACTTCCTTACGAGAGACTTTGTTTTAAATTTTTAATCCTTAGCTATACTTTTTATACATTTTTAAGTGCAAAATATAAGACATTATAGTTCTAACTTAACTCTTGCTATTACCTTTTATTAATATAATTAGATAATTAAATCATTGAGCAATATTTATGATAATAGAACATTTATTTTGTACTTTAAATAGTTTGTCTAAGAGTTAAAATTATAACAAAAATTAAAATAAAATATTCTTTCTTCGCTTTATATTAACATAAATAAAAACAATAAAAACATGTTATAGATAAACTCTACAATCAATTGAATTGTTGGTTTTCAAATTGTATATAGTATATATTCACACTCAACTAACATATTTGACTTAACCGGTATTGATTTTATTGTTAAGTCGTCATACATTTCCCAATTATCATTTGATCTTCTACATACAGCTTTATAATGTCCTACATTAGACATGCTTCCACTGAATGAAACGATACCTCGAAGCTCATAATTGACACTCTGAATATTTATAAGCTGTGGAATATTTTGAAGCTTAACTTGAATAGAATTTGTATCAACCGTACCTAAATAAATTATTATACAGCTAATTACATACATTTACAAAATATAATTATTTATAATTCGTGTATTAATTTTTACCTTTGTTGTCCTTAATCAGCTCTACAAATATATGATTCTTCGAAATTTGTGGTTTTATTGTTTTAATTCCTTTACACTTTTTTTTGTTTTTGGTAAAATTGCATGTGTAGTTTATTTCATTCATGCGTTCATTAATGCAGTTTTGTAAGTCTTTAAAATGTCCATCATAAATGTAGGTTATACTTCCATACTGATAATGAGAAGTTGTGTGGCATTTTGGGTTTTTGCATTCTGAATGATCTGTTATTGTTGGAAAATCAGGAATAACACATTTTAATACATTTGTAAAAGTGGTTTCACATTTTAAAAGTAGCTGATCGTATTTAATGGGTGTTTGAACTGGATTTTGTAAATTAATTAATATTTGCGCTCTTTGTCGATAAGTTCCCACTGTGATACCATCTGATAATATTTTTTTAACAAATCTAATGAAAGTTGAACTTATTAGTTCATCATTAACTTCAATCAAATATTTATTGCTATCACATATTGCTACCATTATAAGAAAAACCGCAGTGTCAAAAGCACATGTATTTGTGAGGATAATTTTTCCATAGCCCTTTAGTTGTATAGCTTTAAGATCTTCTATTCGTGAACCGTTCTTTAATACTGGCAAAGATCTACAGCATTTTTTTGAAGTTAAATCTAAATATTTTAAATGAGGATTAGTAGTCAAATAAGATTTTGGTCTTCTTTTACTTTTTCTTTTCCAATTTTCAGTGGCCTTATCTTCATCATAAACAGATACTGGAATAGTTTTATTTTTAACAGAGAATTCTTTCAACGATGAGTGGTCAGACATTATCGCCGCGTCTTCTTCATTTTCAGGGTCCGGAATGATGACATCTTTTCTCTTGTGATACGGTGATACTGAAAATGTATTTAATGATGAGTGGTCAGACATTATCGCCGCGTCTTCTTCATTCTCAGGGTCCGGAATGATGACATCTTTTCTCTTGTGATACGGTGATACTGAAAATTTATTTAATGATGAGTGGTCAGACATTATCGCCAATTATGACATTTTTATTTTTGCAATCAAAATTAACACCAGATTCATTTAATATTGAATGATCAAATATTATAGAAGATTCCTCAACGTCATTCATGTTATCCATCACAATTTGCACATCATCAGACAGCGGCTGTAGAGTACAACCTTTCAGGAATAATGGATTGTCGTCAACTGAGAATTCTTCTTCATTTTCATTTTTACTTAACTTTATCTTTTTATTATGTGTGAAGGTTGGTTTTTGACTTTTGATGTCACCTTCGAACATATCATATGCACCATTAGCTAATAACGCACTACCTTTCAGTGATACTAAACGACGTTCAATGAAAGTTTCTAAGCTCGTTGGTAATCCAATATCTTTGAATATTATATTTTTTATTTTGTTGAACATTGACTCAACGGCTGCTGACGATATTGTTTTATTACCATAGCCAAATTTTTGGATCATTATACCACTCCACAATGGTAGAAGCTTCATTTGATTTTTTAATAATGGAATAATGGCCGGCAAAAATAAAGGATTTAGATCAACACCATCTTCAATACTACCTTGACTAACATCATGTATAGAATTTGCCCAAGCAATAAAAGGATTATTTTTTTCTTCTAGTCCATTTTGGATATTTACTGGTGATGACTCAAAAGTGTTATCTAAATTTTCCGAAACTAATAATAATTCTTCGAGTTCAGTATTTGTAAACCCATTTGCTACTGCTACTAGGATTTTTTTTTTATGTTTTCCACATTCTGTTTCAGACTTAGTTGATACATTAATTCCGTCAGTTTCGTTTGAAGCAACAATGAAGATTGAAAATAGTAACGAGTGGATTTCAGCAAGGCTTTGGCTTTTTATAATAAGGCATATAGCTCTAAGATATACTTCTTTTACTCTTTTTGAAACCGTTAAAAATACTGGCCATTTGGTTATATTTTTTACAAAATGAGCTAGATCAATTCTAACAAAGCACCTTGGTAACCAAAATGCAATATCAGTTGTGTCTTGAAATAAAAGTCGTGAACAAACATTAATATAGTCGTTTAATGAACTATATTGTGTAAAACTTCGAACTAAAGCAGATAATAAGGCTAGAGACATATCACTACAAACTTCTTTAGGTAGTGGAAATCCATTTTTCTGCCAAGTTGAAAGCCAATTGTAGATCGCAATATTGTCGTGCTTCTCAGAAATCATACTAGACACTGTAAAACTATGGTTTTTTATATCATCGTAAACTACAGCTTCGTAAACATATATCGTTTGTGTTTTTCTCAGTCCGAGTTTAGAAAACCGTTTCACAATACCCCCACTAGCATCTACAATAAGTGATGGATAAGCACATTGTTGGGAGTATGTTCTATAAAGATGAATTTGCTCTGGAGTATAAATATGTAGGAAAAATGGATCAAGGCCGATATCATGTAGACAATTATTATACATGTATTCCAATTTCATTAAGTAAACTGCAGTTATTGTATCTGAATGTCTTTGTCTAGATTTTAATTCTTTTGATTTAGCTACTCGGAGAGCATTACCAGATGGAATAATAGGGGGTTCCGCCTCACCTATAAATAAATATTTAAAAGGATATAAAAAATAATAGTGCCAAGGTTTGATAATATTTTTAAACTTAAATTAATAAGGAACCTAAAATTTTTAATATTTTTCACTAAGTCAACAATTTTTTATAGAGAATAATTTTTAAAAAAAAATGTACAAATTTTGAAAAAATTCTTAAGACTACAACCAGCTCAAAAAGAGTTAAAATATTTTGAAATGCTAATAATATAAAATAATATTTGGTGAAAATTCCATCTACGGTAGTAGATAAATAGGTAAATAGGTAATTAAAACGGCTGTAGTCCATTTGCGCCATGAGGGTTATAGGCATTTTTTTTTTTCAAAATAAAAACTTAATACCCTGATTTATAGCCCAAATACGCCCATTTTGTATACAGCGATGCCATCAGTTATAATTCAAGAACGTTTAAGACAAATCAGAAAAAAATCAATAATTTCCAAATTAATAATACATACTGCATAGTATACTTAATATATATTTTAAAATTTTTAATAGTATTTATTTTGGATCCAAGGTTTTAAACCCTAGTTTAAAGTCCTAAAGGCTAAAATACCTAATAGTTGCATTTAATTACTTACCTCTTGATTCAATTCTGTATTTAATCATAGTATAATTAACAGGTCAGTGATGCATGTAATTTAATATAATACTAATATACATCTAACATAAGTTACTGGCCAAAAAAATGTAGTCATTTTAATTTAATTCATATAAAATTGTGTCGCTGGTAAATAAATAAACAAAATAATATAGGTACAATAAAATAAAAAGATTGCTTTTCGTAGCTTGGTTAATTATTTATTTATTTATTATTGTATCATATTGGAAGTGTTTCATAATGATATTTCATGTTAGCATATCAAATAAATGGACAAACTTAAAGTAAATTAAATTAAATAATTTACCTTGTTTTATAAGTCTTAATGCTTCTTCTTCCCTGAGAAACTCTGACGATTTTCCATTATCCAACATATTTCTTAAGTGTGTTTCTTTTACCGAATTTATCATTCTTCGTTTATGACGAACATCATGAGAAGCATAAAAGTTGCCTATATACTTGCAATCAATTATCACTCTGGAATTATTTAAATTAAACACGTTTATGGAAATTGTCGTTTTATTTCAATAATAAACATAATATTTGATTAAATACCTAGAATTTGGTGAAGGTTTATGTTCTATAACTCCTTTAAAGTGGGAGTTGCAAGTTTTACATCTTCCGACAATGGAAACATAGTTTTGTCCAGCTTCATATACTTTTGCTCGCTTAAATATTAAACAGCACTGCAAATGCGTATGTTCCCAAAAGTGTTCTGCGATGATGTGCGACCAATCTTTTTGGGTAACGTCAAGTATTTTCTTGTTTGGTTATGACGGTGGTAAATTGTTTTAACTGGCTCAATGGTTTTCCACTCTTCTGGAGATAGTGTCATAATTATATTTTACTTGGAAAAGTATCATTATCTTCGCCTGTGGAGTATTCAGTAGAACTTGAGCTAACTAAACAATAAACATACAGTTATTTTTTAATTTTAAATCTAATGTATTTATTTATTTTACAATATAAAACTATAGGTACAAACTTTCATTAGTGTTGATGTCTTTCAACTGGTCAGCCGACTTTTGTGGCGTTTCCTTATCTTTAAACAACCTAAGGTATTCAAAATTCCTCCTCTGTTAGATTTAATGAAAACATGAAGAGCGCCTGGTGACATCTTATGCTTAAAGTGTTCCGATAAATCGTTCCAAATTTTGTCAGATAGTAATGCCACTCCTATTAAATATAATATTGTTACAAATCATAAAAAGCGGGTAAATGGCTATCGCTCTACTGCGTACTAGTTGGTTACAAGTGAGTCACTGTAATGGACGGTATTAAATTTGAATTCAATGATAAAATACCATTGTATACAAAAAACGATTCTGAGCGGAGACGATATGTATGAGAAAGTCTAGGATATTTTATATTATGTTTGTATATTTTTTAGATTTTTTGTTATTGAATAATTTGTAAATTTTCAATTTTCAATTTAATACATTTTGTCAAAATTTAAACTATAAACGTTCATAAAAAAATGTGCCTATGTATTTTTAATATTTTTCAACTTCTATTATATAACTTTATGTGAAACCTTGAATAACAGTTTCAATATTTTTGTCCCAACGAATAAAATGTTATTGACATTTATAGAATAAAAACTATAATTAATTGTGTGCTCCAGATTTTGTACCTACATTTATAGGTTTTATTTTGGTCGGTTCAGATTTTATAATAGGTTTATTAGTTTAAATATTTATTATTAACTACATAATTTATAGTACCTACCTACTATTATATAGTAACTTTCACCAGATAGTACAGTATAGTTTGGATTATTTTTTTCAAAACCATTTAATTTATTAAATTATTATAATATTGTAGATATATTTATGTCGTATACTTATTTTTATTTATTCTTAGTAACTTAATGCCGACTTTTTGTTAAGTACTGTGAACAGATTGTGCTTTTTATTTGGGTAGGCATTCAATTAAACTAAATATTTTGAAAATTTCATTGTGAATATAAAATATAATAAATACTTAGTAAGTACATTAAAGTTTTATGTCTACATAAATAATATGTTTTAATTACCTACATCAAAATATTGACAAATATTTTTTCATTTATACTTATGTATATCTTTTTAAGTTTATCCAAAATTAATTATCAAATATCTATAAACAAAAATGCATTATAATATATTTATAGATTCCATTAATAACAGATTCTATATTTTATACATTGTTAAAATTCTAAATAAACGTTTGATCTTTATTCTTTACGAGTCTTGTTTTATCACGTATAGAAAATGATAAAATTAACATTTGGCGAAAACACCGGTCGGCTTACGCGTTTTCCGTCGCCGATGAAATCCGTTGTACAGATAGTAGCTACTCCGATATAAACCAATGCATTTTTAATTCAAAGAAAAACGCCGCAGAATATTCATAGTTCGAAACGCCGTATATTAATAACTCCACTTGCTCCAGCTTAAAAATTATGTTCATTCAGTCGATCGATATATTTTAATAATTTTTGATCATAACTATGATACCACGAATTAAGATATTATTTTAGTTTCACGTTTTTAGATAATTATTATCATTACAAACATACATAATAAACAATACATGGAAATTATCTACTACTTAGCATAACGAGTAAGTAGCTATATCGGTACCTACCTACAGTAGGTAACTCGTTAATTTCGTTATGTTGCAACTACAACCCAACACCACTGTCCATCTACTATCTAGTTATTACCTACTTTTACCAACCGACACCTTTAAACTAAAATATACATGTAATATCCAAATAACATTTCTAATCACTCGTCCCTTGACCACAACGGATGGAGTTTATAAAAATTAAAAGTTTATAGTTTATTGCAGCTAAGGTAAACGCTAAGAAACTCGTCTTAATATAACAAATACTAGGTACCTATGTATACATTTTTATTAACAATAATGTATTGTATTATTATAATATAACAAGTAACAACACTATCAAGTTATTAAATGTTATTCATGAATTAAGCTATATAACTTACTATTTCCATAACCATAGTCCTGTATCAATTTATCTTTGAATAATATAGCACCTTCAATGATACATTTGTGAGATAATGCACCTTTTTTTGGCATAGTTGAAGTTAATTATGAAATGTAAGTTATTAAATAACAATGTACTAGGTATATTCTACCATAAAAAATAAAATTATTACCTAACTAGTTAGTATATAACAAAACGTGGGCAGTTGTGTTATGAATTATGATATCTCATAGTATATTATCATAATTATTTTATATTGATATCTTTATTATATTATAATATCGGCGCGTGAATAGTAGTGTCTCTTCCATACCACCAAATGTGTGCTATCGTAAATAACAGTCGAGCTTGTAAACAAAATGTTCGTAAATGACGAAATACGGGATTCCCAAAAAATCAATACATCACACACTTCCAGACTATGGATATTCCCTATATTATATTTTACTAATGATACAATACATATTATACTGTTTTTTAAATAGTTATTACATATTAAGCATTATTAGCATTATTATATTTATTGAATTTACATTTGATTATTTCAAATTATTCAGATGACTGCAATAATTTAAAATATACAATTTAAGCAAAGATATATAAGTATATAAATTATAATATACTTATTCATTATTAAGTATCATATTGAGTAATGCAGAGTGTACTAACACTACTAATAACTATATATTTATAAGACGTTGTCTTACAAAATATCACAATATCGTTTTACAATTAATAACTAATAGTGCATACCATTACAGTGGCGTATTTAAGGGGAGGACTTGGGGTTAGATCCCCCTCCATATTGGCATTATTATTTTTTGTTTTTGATTGGAATATTTAGAATGCACTATGCACTACAATGTAATATTTTGTTATATTATGAATTATGATCAATCTATTGAATTTTAACAATTTTTTCAAAACTGAATACCATTATAATATTATTTTGGTTTATTTATAGCAAAGTAATGTTTATTTGGTCGAAATGGTCGATGACGACTATGATTATTTATACTTTATTATAATATTTTATAGCCATCTAATATCTTATTGCGTTTGATGTGAATTTTGAATCAATTAAAATTATATTTACCTATTGTTTCTTATTGTTAAATATTTTACTACCTAAGTAAAAAGTTTTGAGAGGGTGGGGGATTTTCCAATGTCCCCCTTCTACTTAGCTATGTCGTTTTCTATATTTGACCCCCCACTTTCAGAAATCATTTCTACGCCACTGTACCATTATACCAACATATTTTTACCCATGGTCCATAATATTGACCATAATAGCTAAATATGTAGTTTATTACTTTAATATTATAAAGGTTAACCAATAACTGAATACACTAATCTTTATAATACATTATTAAATATAATATAATAACTATACTATACAGTATTTATTATTATTTTCTGATTTGTCTTAAACGATAAGTGACAGCAATGTGCATGCAAAATAGGCGCATTTGGGCTATAAATCAGTGTGATAAGTTTTTATTTTGAAAAAAAACATGTAATCTTCGGAGCACAAATCGGTTACTGCCATCGACATATGTCTATAAATTTCAATTTTTAACAATAAGTACAAATGTACAATAGGTACTAGTGTTTATAATGAATGATACCATGTTTTTTATATTCTGAGCGGAGATATGAATTTATTGATGTTACAATGATATTGTGTGTTTTTTTCACCGTAGTTTTCAAAAGCACCGTACCAGCACAACTTACCAGCTACCATATTAGCCCCCCCCATTTTGATTTTTTAATAACTTTTTATGTTTATTTTTACAAACGAAAAATTTGTTTTTACAAACCTTTACAAACGACTTACAAACGACTGAGCTAAAAAAAGTTGGGGTTTTCGAAAATACCCCCATTTCTCCAGCCCCCCCACTTTGATTTTTTAATAATTTTTTATGTTTATTTTTACAAACGAAAAATTTGTTTTTACAAACCTTTACAAACGACTTACAAACGATTGAGTTAAAAAAAGTTGGGGTTTTCGAAAATACCCCCATTTCTCCAGCCCCCCACTTTGATTTTTTAATAATTTTTTATGTTTATTTTTACAAACGAAAAATTTGTTTTTACAAACCTTTACAAACGACTTACAAACGATTGAGTTAAAAAAAGTTGGGTTTTTCGAAAATACCCCCATTTCTCCAGCCCCCCTTTGATTTTTTAATAACTTTTTATGTTTATTTTTACAAACGAAAAATTTGTTTTTACAAACCTTTACAAACGACTTACAAACGTAATGTCATGTTTAATTGCAAAAATTTTTAATTGGGGGGGTTAGGGAAATGTACCTATCATATTCATATTTCTAGAAAAAAATACTGTTTACTGTTTTTTTTTATTTTATCAATATGAATCCATCAATCGTTGTATCAAAATCTGTGTTCGATATTCGTCCTTTTAGTAAGAAAAGTGTAACCGTTGGACTTCTAGTTAATAAGCAAATTTCAATTATTATATTATTAGAATGTAAATTAACTAAAAAAGTTGTAACGTTAGATCTTGATCAGTGGTGTAAGTTAATGTGCGAAAACAATTTTAATACAATTATCGAAAATTTGCATACTCGTTGTAAACGTGTTAAGATAGCTGATAATTTTTTCTACTCTGTTAATTTAAACCAATCAACTATAGTTTTATATTCTAATGATAATTATATAACATTATCTCATATTGATCTTCATCGTTTGAAACAATTACAACATTGTATTGACTTGTATTTGTTGAAAAACAGAAAAAATTGGAATCATACCAAAAAACGTTTGATACAGCTTATACGTTAATTAAGTCTGACGTAAATGGGTTACCATCATCTTGTCAACGAAACGAATTTACAAATCAATATATTCAAAATTATGATTTCAGCTACAGCAATATACAAAGTGAAGATTGTTCATTTATGTACGAGTTATTACAATTTCATTTTAATTCATTGTCGAACATGATATTACAAGATTTAGTGATGTAATATAAAAAAAGTTTCTTAATTTATTTTAATTTATCGTTCTTGTAAAAAAAAAAAAAAAAAATGTGAAATTAATACCACTTGTATACTAACTTTCAATATTTTTATTTTTATTTTTTTGTTTTTATTTTATTTTTATTTTTATTTTAACCTATAAATGAATTATTATTATTTTTTTTTTATCTAAATAATAAAAAATAAATATAAATATAAAAAATTTTTTTTTTATTAAATAAAATTAATCCAACACCATATCCTATTACATACATTTTATAAGTTTATTTTTTTTGGTTTGTGTCTGATTAGCTTCTTGGCGGGATGTCGCATCATTTTGTCGAAAACAGACTGAATGAGCGTCACCATTTCTTTGGCTGTAGTTAAATCATCCGGATGCTGTCCTGTTAAAGATATTTTGAGTGAGCATTCAGCATGCTTCCATCTAAAAAAGTTAGGTTAGGTTAAATTAAATTTTATTATAAATATTTCACTTTAGTTAAATATATATATATATTATTATTATTATTATTATTATTACCTATCTTGCAGAGCAACTTTATCAATTTTAGCACATTTATAATGTGCTATAGTCCAGTAATCTACAGCCGTATTGTCTACAGGTGTCTTAACCGTTAATGAACAATCATCCTTTTTTATATTCAAGGTGTTCTCTGCATCGGTTGGTATAGTTGGATCTGTTATTAAATCTAATATTTTGTCTGTATAACAAATAGCAGTGCTCTATAAAATAATAATTAAATTATATTTTTTTACTTTTTTGTAATATGTCATAAATTTATATAACTCACCTTTTTCGTCTTTTTCGATACCGGTTTCTTCTCCGGTTTTACAGCTAACCTTTTCGATGTACCTTTTTTTTTGAGATGTTGTTGCAATATTATCCTATAATTAAAATAGACGATAAGCTGATGACAGTTTACAAAATCAATTTTTCATAAAATATTTAATGTCTTTTAATTAAAATAATTATGTATTATATTATGATAAAAAAATTAAAAAAAAAATGTTTTTTTTTACTTACTTCGGAAAATACAACCGACTCCTCGTCATCGCTTTTAAATGAGTAGCAGGACATTTTTTCAAAATTAAATTAATTTTATTAAAAAAAAGTCTAGATTGTAAAATCTGTTGAAGTATACTGAATATACTGTATCGATGAGTCTCTTATATATGTAACCACTTCTACTCCTCATCTTAAGTCTAAAATAATCAGTTCAGCTAAAACACTAACTAGAATAAAATTTGAAAGGTACCTACGTCTTTTCAATTCGAAAAAATACAATGTAATAACAAGTGCGATTTGTATCTAAAAGAATATAATTGACTTCTAGATTTCAATGTCAGATTTGAAAGGTTATATACAATTTAGCAAGGTACGTAAATTTAGCAAGGTAAGATTAAAATTAAATAATTGGTTATAGTAACATGAAATAGAAACGTACGTATATTTTGGAGACTACGCTGCCCAAATAGTTTAATATAAAAGCGGTTGTGGTAGTATTAAGAATTAGACATACAGCTAGTTCAGTAGAAACACTATGTAGAAATCCGGCATATTACATTAGTTGGTTAGATTTAGAATAATGAATATTAATATATTAAATAATTGGATTACGAACATAGTTTTAATAATCGTTTATATATATATATATATATATTTTAAAGATTAAAAAATATGTATTTAGAATATTCTTTTTTAATCTCGGTACTTATACTTTGACCGCTGTTTAGATTCCTAAAATTAGGTAATTTATGTTCGCTTGTCCTACATTCGTTTGCGTAATGACCTAATCGTTCACAACGGTGGCATTTTATCGAATTTTTATCTTTTATACTCTTTTTATCAAATTTATTTTTATTATTCTGGGACTTCTTATACCGTGTGCACTGCTAAAATACTCGGTCGTTTTTTATTCCTCCATTGCGTGTAAAACTGTCTCCTCAAATATTTTAATTTTACGCGCTTTAAATATTATACCGATGGATTTCGATATGCTTG
>NW_026083308.1:0-44990 GCF_020184175.1 Aphis gossypii
TCCATCGGTATAATATTTAAAGCGCGTAAAATTAAAATATTTGAGGAGACAGTTTTACACGCAATGGAGGAATAAAAAACGACCGAGTATTTTAGCAGTGCACACGGTATAAGAAGTCCCAGAATAATAAAAATAAATTTGATAAAAAGAGTATAAAAGATAAAAATTCGATAAAATGCCACCGTTGTGAACGATTAGGTCATTACGCAAACGAATGTAGGACAAGCGAACATAAATTACCTAATTTTAGGAATCTAAACAGCGGTCAAAGTATAAGTACCGAGATTAAAAAAGAATATTCTAAATACATATTTTTTAATCTTTAAAATATATATATATATATATATAAACGATTATTAAAACTATGTTCGTAATCCAATTATTTAATATATTAATATTCATTATTCTAAATCTAACCAACTAATGTAATATGCCGGATTTCTACATAGTGTTTCTACTGAACTAGCTGTATGTCTAATTCTTAATACTACCACAACCGCTTTTATATTAAACTATTTGGGCAGCGTAGTCTCCAAAATATACGTACGTTTCTATTTCATGTTACTATAACCAATTATTTAATTTTAATCTTACCTTGCTAAATTTACGTACCTTGCTAAATTGTATATAACCTTTCAAATCTGACATTGAAATCTAGAAGTCAATTATATTCTTTTAGATACAAATCGCACTTGTTATTACATTGTATTTTTTCGAATTGAAAAGACGTAGGTACCTTTCAAATTTTATTCTAGTTAGTGTTTTAGCTGAACTGATTATTTTAGACTTAAGATGAGGAGTAGAAGTGGTTACATATATAAGAGACTCATCGATACAGTATATTCAGTATACTTCAACAGATTTTACAATCTAGACTTTTTTTTAATAAAATTAATTTAATTTTGAAAAAATGTCCTGCTACTCATTTAAAAGCGATGACGAGGAGTCGGTTGTATTTTCCGAAGTAAGTAAAAAAAAACATTTTTTTTTTAATTTTTTTATCATAATATAATACATAATTATTTTAATTAAAAGACATTAAATATTTTATGAAAAATTGATTTTGTAAACTGTCATCAGCTTATCGTCTATTTTAATTATAGGATAATATTGCAACAACATCTCAAAAAAAAAGGTACATCGAAAAGGTTAGCTGTAAAACCGGAGAAGAAACCGGTATCGAAAAAGACGAAAAAGGTGAGTTATATAAATTTATGACATATTACAAAAAAGTAAAAAAATATAATTTAATTATTATTTTATAGAGCACTGCTATTTGTTATACAGACAAAATATTAGATTTAATAACAGATCCAACTATACCAACCGATGCAGAGAACACCTTGAATATAAAAAAGGATGATTGTTCATTAACGGTTAAGACACCTGTAGACAATACGGCTGTAGATTACTGGACTATAGCACATTATAAATGTGCTAAAATTGATAAAGTTGCTCTGCAAGATAGGTAATAATAATAATAATAATAATAATATATATATATATTTAACTAAAGTGAAATATTTATAATAAAATTTAATTTAACCTAACCTAACTTTTTTAGATGGAAGCATGCTGAATGCTCACTCAAAATATCTTTAACAGGACAGCATCCGGATGATTTAACTACAGCCAAAGAAATGGTGACGCTCATTCAGTCTGTTTTCGACAAAATGATGCGACATCCCGCCAAGAAGCTAATCAGACACAAACCAAAAAAAATAAACTTATAAAATGTATGTAATAGGATATGGTGTTGGATTAATTTTATTTAATAAAAAAAAAATTTTTTATATTTATATTTATTTTTTATTATTTAGATAAAAAAAAAATAATAATAATTCATTTATAGGTTAAAATAAAAATAAAAATAAAAATAAAAACAAAAAAATAAAAATAAAAATATTGAAAGTTAGTATACAAGTGGTATTAATTTCACATTTTTTTTTTTTTTTTTTACAAGAACGATAAATTAAAATAAATTAAGAAACTTTTTTTATATTACATCACTAAATCTTGTAATATCATGTTCGACAATGAATTAAAATGAAATTGTAATAACTCGTACATAAATGAACAATCTTCACTTTGTATATTGCTGTAGCTGAAATCATAATTTTGAATATATTGATTTGTAAATTCGTTTCGTTGACAAGATGATGGTAACCCATTTACGTCAGACTTAATTAACGTATAAGCTGTATCAAACGTTTTTTGGTATGATTCCAATTTTTTCTGTTTTTCAACAAATACAAGTCAATACAATGTTGTAATTGTTTCAAACGATGAAGATCAATATGAGATAATGTTATATAATTATCATTAGAATATAAAACTATAGTTGATTGGTTTAAATTAACAGAGTAGAAAAAATTATCAGCTATCTTAACACGTTTACAACGAGTATGCAAATTTTCGATAATTGTATTAAAATTGTTTTCGCACATTAACTTACACCACTGATCAAGATCTAACGTTACAACTTTTTTAGTTAATTTACATTCTAATAATATAATAATTGAAATTTGCTTATTAACTAGAAGTCCAACGGTTACACTTTTCTTACTAAAAGGACGAATATCGAACACAGATTTTGATACAACGATTGATGGATTCATATTGATAAAATAAAAAAAAACAGTAAACAGTATTTTTTTCTAGAAATATGAATATGATAGGTACATTTCCCTAACCCCCCCAATTAAAAATTTTTGCAATTAAACATGACATTACGTTTGTAAGTCGTTTGTAAAGGTTTGTAAAAACAAATTTTTCGTTTGTAAAAATAAACATAAAAAGTTATTAAAAAATCAAAGGGGGGCTGGAGAAATGGGGGTATTTTCGAAAAACCCAACTTTTTTTAACTCAATCGTTTGTAAGTCGTTTGTAAAGGTTTGTAAAAACAAATTTTTCGTTTGTAAAAATAAACATAAAAAATTATTAAAAAATCAAAGTGGGGGGCTGGAGAAATGGGGGTATTTTCGAAAACCCCAACTTTTTTTAACTCAATCGTTTGTAAGTCGTTTGTAAAGGTTTGTAAAAACAAATTTTTCGTTTGTAAAAATAAACATAAAAAATTATTAAAAAATCAAAGTGGGGGGGCTGGAGAAATGGGGGTATTTTCGAAAACCCCAACTTTTTTTAGCTCAGTCGTTTGTAAGTCGTTTGTAAAGGTTTGTAAAAACAAATTTTTCGTTTGTAAAAATAAACATAAAAAGTTATTAAAAAATCAAAATGGGGGGGGCTAATATGGTAGCTGGTAAGTTGTGCTGGTACGGTGCTTTTGAAAACTACGGTGAAAAAAACACACAATATCATTGTAACATCAATAAATTCATATCTCCGCTCAGAATATAAAAAACATGGTATCATTCATTATAAACACTAGTACCTATTGTACATTTGTACTTATTGTTAAAAATTGAAATTTATAGACATATGTCGATGGCAGTAACCGATTTGTGCTCCGAAGATTACATGTTTTTTTTCAAAATAAAAACTTATCACACTGATTTATAGCCCAAATGCGCCTATTTTGCATGCACATTGCTGTCACTTATCGTTTAAGACAAATCAGAAAATAATAATAAATACTGTATAGTATAGTTATTATATTATATTTAATAATGTATTATAAAGATTAGTGTATTCAGTTATTGGTTAACCTTTATAATATTAAAGTAATAAACTACATATTTAGCTATTATGGTCAATATTATGGACCATGGGTAAAAATATGTTGGTATAATGGTACAGTGGCGTAGAAATGATTTCTGAAAGTGGGGGGTCAAATATAGAAAACGACATAGCTAAGTAGAAGGGGGACATTGGAAAATCCCCCACCCTCTCAAAACTTTTTACTTAGGTAGTAAAATATTTAACAATAAGAAACAATAGGTAAATATAATTTTAATTGATTCAAAATTCACATCAAACGCAATAAGATATTAGATGGCTATAAAATATTATAATAAAGTATAAATAATCATAGTCGTCATCGACCATTTCGACCAAATAAACATTACTTTGCTATAAATAAACCAAAATAATATTATAATGGTATTCAGTTTTGAAAAAATTGTTAAAATTCAATAGATTGATCATAATTCATAATATAACAAAATATTACATTGTAGTGCATAGTGCATTCTAAATATTCCAATCAAAAACAAAAAATAATAATGCCAATATGGAGGGGGATCTAACCCCAAGTCCTCCCCTTAAATACGCCACTGTAATGGTATGCACTATTAGTTATTAATTGTAAAACGATATTGTGATATTTTGTAAGACAACGTCTTATAAATATATAGTTATTAGTAGTGTTAGTACACTCTGCATTACTCAATATGATACTTAATAATGAATAAGTATATTATAATTTATATACTTATATATCTTTGCTTAAATTGTATATTTTAAATTATTGCAGTCATCTGAATAATTTGAAATAATCAAATGTAAATTCAATAAATATAATAATGCTAATAATGCTTAATATGTAATAACTATTTAAAAAACAGTATAATATGTATTGTATCATTAGTAAAATATAATATAGGGAATATCCATAGTCTGGAAGTGTGTGATGTATTGATTTTTTGGGAATCCCGTATTTCGTCATTTACGAACATTTTGTTTACAAGCTCGACTGTTATTTACGATAGCACACATTTGGTGGTATGGAAGAGACACTACTATTCACGCGCCGATATTATAATATAATAAAGATATCAATATAAAATAATTATGATAATATACTATGAGATATCATAATTCATAACACAACTGCCCACGTTTTGTTATATACTAACTAGTTAGGTAATAATTTTATTTTTTATGGTAGAATATACCTAGTACATTGTTATTTAATAACTTACATTTCATAATTAACTTCAACTATGCCAAAAAAAGGTGCATTATCTCACAAATGTATCATTGAAGGTGCTATATTATTCAAAGATAAATTGATACAGGACTATGGTTATGGAAATAGTAAGTTATATAGCTTAATTCATGAATAACATTTAATAACTTGATAGTGTTGTTACTTGTTATATTATAATAATACAATACATTATTGTTAATAAAAATGTATACATAGGTACCTAGTATTTGTTATATTAAGACGAGTTTCTTAGCGTTTACCTTAGCTGCAATAAACTATAAACTTTTAATTTTTATAAACTCCATCCGTTGTGGTCAAGGGACGAGTGATTAGAAATGTTATTTGGATATTACATGTATATTTTAGTTTAAAGGTGTCGGTTGGTAAAAGTAGGTAATAACTAGATAGTAGATGGACAGTGGTGTTGGGTTGTAGTTGCAACATAACGAAATTAACGAGTTACCTACTGTAGGTAGGTACCGATATAGCTACTTACTCGTTATGCTAAGTAGTAGATAATTTCCATGTATTGTTTATTATGTATGTTTGTAATGATAATAATTATCTAAAAACGTGAAACTAAAATAATATCTTAATTCGTGGTATCATAGTTATGATCAAAAATTATTAAAATATATCGATCGACTGAATGAACATAATTTTTAAGCTGGAGCAAGTGGAGTTATTAATATACGGCGTTTCGAACTATGAATATTCTGCGGCGTTTTTCTTTGAATTAAAAATGCATTGGTTTATATCGGAGTAGCTACTATCTGTACAACGGATTTCATCGGCGACGGAAAACGCGTAAGCCGACCGGTGTTTTCGCCAAATGTTAATTTTATCATTTTCTATACGTGATAAAACAAGACTCGTAAAGAATAAAGATCAAACGTTTATTTAGAATTTTAACAATGTATAAAATATAGAATCTGTTATTAATGGAATCTATAAATATATTATAATGCATTTTTGTTTATAGATATTTGATAATTAATTTTGGATAAACTTAAAAAGATATACATAAGTATAAATGAAAAAATATTTGTCAATATTTTGATGTAGGTAATTAAAACATATTATTTATGTAGACATAAAACTTTAATGTACTTACTAAGTATTTATTATATTTTATATTCACAATGAAATTTTCAAAATATTTAGTTTAATTGAATGCCTACCCAAATAAAAAGCACAATCTGTTCACAGTACTTAACAAAAAGTCGGCATTAAGTTACTAAGAATAAATAAAAATAAGTATACGACATAAATATATCTACAATATTATAATAATTTAATAAATTAAATGGTTTTGGAAAAAAATAATCCAAACTATACTGTACTATCTGGTGAAAGTTACTATATAATAGTAGGTAGGTACTATAAATTATGTAGTTAATAATAAATATTTAAACTAATAAACCTATTATAAAATCTGAACCGACCAAAATAAAACCTATAAATGTAGGTACAAAATCTGGAGCACACAATTAATTATAGTTTTTATTCTATAAATGTCAATAACATTTTATTCGTTGGGACAAAAATATTGAAACTGTTATTCAAGGTTTCACATAAAGTTATATAATAGAAGTTGAAAAATATTAAAAATACATAGGCACATTTTTTTATGAACGTTTATAGTTTAAATTTTGACAAAATGTATTAAATTGAAAATTGAAAATTTACAAATTATTCAATAACAAAAAATCTAAAAAATATACAAACATAATATAAAATATCCTAGACTTTCTCATACATATCGTCTCCGCTCAGAATCGTTTTTTGTATACAATGGTATTTTATCATTGAATTCAAATTTAATACCGTCCATTACAGTGACTCACTTGTAACCAACTAGTACGCAGTAGAGCGATAGCCATTTACCCGCTTTTTATGATTTGTAACAATATTATATTTAATAGGAGTGGCATTACTATCTGACAAAATTTGGAACGATTTATCGGAACACTTTAAGCATAAGATGTCACCAGGCGCTCTTCATGTTTTCATTAAATCTAACAGAGGAGGAATTTTGAATACCTTAGGTTTGTTTAAAGATAAGGAAACGCCACAAAAGTCGGCTGACCAGTTGAAAGACATCAACACTAATGAAAGTTTGTACCTATAGTTTTATATTGTAAAATAAATAAATACATTAGATTTAAAATTAAAAAATAACTGTATGTTTATTGTTTAGTTAGCTCAAGTTCTACTGAATACTCCACAGGCGAAGATAATGATACTTTTCCAAGTAAAAATATAATTATGACACTATCTCCAGAAGAGTGGAAAACCATTGAGCCAGTTAAAACAATTTACCACCGTCATAACCAAACAAGAAAATACTTGACGTTACCCAAAAAAGATTGGTCGCACATCATCGCAGAACACTTTTGGGAACATACGCATTTGCAGTGCTGTTTAATATTTAAGCGAGCAAAAGTATATGAAGCTGGACAAAACTATGTTTCCATTGTCGGAAGATGTAAAACTTGCAACTCCCACTTTAAAGGAGTTATAGAACATAAACCTTCACCAAATTCTAGGTATTTAATCAAATATTATGTTTATTATTGAAATAAAACGACAATTTCCATAAACGTGTTTAATTTAAATAATTCCAGAGTGATAATTGATTGCAAGTATATAGGCAACTTTTATGCTTCTCATGATGTTCGTCATAAACGAAGAATGATAAATTCGGTAAAAGAAACACACTTAAGAAATATGTTGGATAATGGAAAATCGTCAGAGTTTCTCAGGGAAGAAGAAGCATTAAGACTTATAAAACAAGGTAAATTATTTAATTTAATTTACTTTAAGTTTGTCCATTTATTTGATATGCTAACATGAAATATCATTATGAAACACTTCCAATATGATACAATAATAAATAAATAAATAATTAACCAAGCTACGAAAAGCAATCTTTTTATTTTATTGTACCTATATTATTTTGTTTATTTATTTACCAGCGACACAATTTTATATGAATTAAATTAAAATGACTACATTTTTTTGGCCAGTAACTTATGTTAGATGTATATTAGTATTATATTAAATTACATGCATCACTGACCTGTTAATTATACTATGATTAAATACAGAATTGAATCAAGAGGTAAGTAATTAAATGCAACTATTAGGTATTTTAGCCTTTAGGACTTTAAACTAGGGTTTAAAACCTTGGATCCAAAATAAATACTATTAAAAATTTTAAAATATATATTAAGTATACTATGCAGTATGTATTATTAATTTGGAAATTATTGATTTTTTTCTGATTTGTCTTAAACGTTCTTGAATTATAACTGATGGCATCGCTGTATACAAAATGGGCGTATTTGGGCTATAAATCAGGGTATTAAGTTTTTATTTTGAAAAAAAAAAATGCCTATAACCCTCATGGCGCAAATGGACTACAGCCGTTTTAATTACCTATTTACCTATTTATCTACTACCGTAGATGGAATTTTCACCAAATATTATTTTATATTATTAGCATTTCAAAATATTTTAACTCTTTTTGAGCTGGTTGTAGTCTTAAGAATTTTTTCAAAATTTGTACATTTTTTTTTAAAAATTATTCTCTATAAAAAATTGTTGACTTAGTGAAAAATATTAAAAATTTTAGGTTCCTTATTAATTTAAGTTTAAAAATATTATCAAACCTTGGCACTATTATTTTTTATATCCTTTTAAATATTTATTTATAGGTGAGGCGGAACCCCCTATTATTCCATCTGGTAATGCTCTCCGAGTAGCTAAATCAAAAGAATTAAAATCTAGACAAAGACATTCAGATACAATAACTGCAGTTTACTTAATGAAATTGGAATACATGTATAATAATTGTCTACATGATATCGGCCTTGATCCATTTTTCCTACATATTTATACTCCAGAGCAAATTCATCTTTATAGAACATACTCCAACAATGTGCTTATCCATCACTTATTGTAGATGCTAGTGGGGGTATTGTGAAACGGTTTTCTAAACTCGGACTGAGAAAAACACAAACGATATATGTTTACGAAGCTGTAGTTTACGATGATATAAAAAACCATAGTTTTACAGTGTCTAGTATGATTTCTGAGAAGCACGACAATATTGCGATCTACAATTGGCTTTCAACTTGGCAGAAAAATGGATTTCCACTACCTAAAGAAGTTTGTAGTGATATGTCTCTAGCCTTATTATCTGCTTTAGTTCGAAGTTTTACACAATATAGTTCATTAAACGACTATATTAATGTTTGTTCACGACTTTTATTTCAAGACACAACTGATATTGCATTTTGGTTACCAAGGTGCTTTGTTAGAATTGATCTAGCTCATTTTGTAAAAAATATAACCAAATGGCCAGTATTTTTAACGGTTTCAAAAAGAGTAAAAGAAGTATATCTTAGAGCTATATGCCTTATTATAAAAAGCCAAAGCCTTGCTGAAATCCACTCGTTACTATTTTCAATCTTCATTGTTGCTTCAAACGAAACTGACGGAATTAATGTATCAACTAAGTCTGAAACAGAATGTGGAAAACATAAAAAAAAAATCCTAGTAGCAGTAGCAAATGGGTTTACAAATACTGAACTCGAAGAATTATTATTAGTTTCGGAAAATTTAGATAACACTTTTGAGTCATCACCAGTAAATATCCAAAATGGACTAGAAGAAAAAAATAATCCTTTTATTGCTTGGGCAAATTCTATACATGATGTTAGTCAAGGTAGTATTGAAGATGGTGTTGATCTAAATCCTTTATTTTTGCCGGCCATTATTCCATTATTAAAAAATCAAATGAAGCTTCTACCATTGTGGAGTGGTATAATGATCCAAAAATTTGGCTATGGTAATAAAACAATATCGTCAGCAGCCGTTGAGTCAATGTTCAACAAAATAAAAAATATAATATTCAAAGATATTGGATTACCAACGAGCTTAGAAACTTTCATTGAACGTCGTTTAGTATCACTGAAAGGTAGTGCGTTATTAGCTAATGGTGCATATGATATGTTCGAAGGTGACATCAAAAGTCAAAAACCAACCTTCACACATAATAAAAAGATAAAGTTAAGTAAAAATGAAAATGAAGAAGAATTCTCAGTTGACGACAATCCATTATTCCTGAAAGGTTGTACTCTACAGCCGCTGTCTGATGATGTGCAAATTGTGATGGATAACATGAATGACGTTGAGGAATCTTCTATAATATTTGATCATTCAATATTAAATGAATCTGGTGTTAATTTTGATTGCAAAAATAAAAATGTCATAATTCCGGACCCTGAGAATGAAGAAGACGCGGCGATAATGTCTGACCACTCATCATTAAATACATTTTCATTATCACCGTATCACAAGAGAAAAGATGTCATCATTCCGGACCCTGAGAATGAAGAAGACGCGGCGATAATGTCTGACCACTCATCATTAAATACATTTTCAGTATCACCGTATCACAAGAGAAAAGATGTCATCATTCCGGACCCTGAGAATGAAGAAGACGCGGCGATAATGTCTGACCACTCATCGTTGAAAGAATTCTCTGTTAAAAATAAAACTATTCCAGTATCTGTTTATGATGAAGATAAGGCCACTGAGAATTGGAAAAGAAAAAGTAAAAGAAGACCAAAATCTTATTTGACTACTAATCCTCATTTAAAATATTTAGATTTAACTTCAAAAAAATGCTGTAGATCTTTGCCAGTATTAAAGAACGGTTCACGAATAGAAGATCTTAAAGCTATACAACTAAAGGGCTATGGAAAAATTATCCTCACAAATACATGTGCTTTTGACACTGCGGTTTTTCTTATAATGGTAGCAATATGTGATAGCAATAAATATTTGATTGAAGTTAATGATGAACTAATAAGTTCAACTTTCATTAGATTTGTTAAAAAAATATTATCAGATGGTATCACAGTGGGAACTTATCGACAAAGAGCGCAAATATTAATTAATTTACAAAATCCAGTTCAAACACCCATTAAATACGATCAGCTACTTTTAAAATGTGAAACCACTTTTACAAATGTATTAAAATGTGTTATTCCTGATTTTCCAACAATAACAGATCATTCAGAATGCAAAAACCCAAAATGCCACACAACTTCTCATTATCAGTATGGAAGTATAACCTACATTTATGATGGACATTTTAAAGACTTACAAAACTGCATTAATGAACGCATGAATGAAATAAACTACACATGCAATTTTACCAAAAACAAAAAAAAGTGTAAAGGAATTAAAACAATAAAACCACAAATTTCGAAGAATCATATATTTGTAGAGCTGATTAAGGACAACAAAGGTAAAAATTAATACACGAATTATAAATAATTATATTTTGTAAATGTATGTAATTAGCTGTATAATAATTTATTTAGGTACGGTTGATACAAATTCTATTCAAGTTAAGCTTCAAAATATTCCACAGCTTATAAATATTCAGAGTGTCAATTATGAGCTTCGAGGTATCGTTTCATTCAGTGGAAGCATGTCTAATGTAGGACATTATAAAGCTGTATGTAGAAGATCAAATGATAATTGGGAAATGTATGACGACTTAACAATAAAATCAATACCGGTTAAGTCAAATATGTTAGTTGAGTGTGAATATATACTATATACAATTTGAAAACCAACAATTCAATTGATTGTAGAGTTTATCTATAACATGTTTTTATTGTTTTTATTTATGTTAATATAAAGCGAAGAAAGAATATTTTATTTTAATTTTTGTTATAATTTTAACTCTTAGACAAACTATTTAAAGTACAAAATAAATGTTCTATTATCATAAATATTGCTCAATGATTTAATTATCTAATTATATTAATAAAAGGTAATAGCAAGAGTTAAGTTAGAACTATAATGTCTTATATTTTGCACTTAAAAATGTATAAAAAGTATAGCTAAGGATTAAAAATTTAAAACAAAGTCTCTCGTAAGGAAGTTCATACTGTAACCAAAAAAGTCTAATATAGGTAGCTGGTAGGTATATAAACACAGTATTTTTTTTATAATTATTTGAAGTTTGGAGGATATAAGATACTTAAACGAAGAAGTGCTGTGTTAGTTTTGTGTTATAATTTAAAAATATTATTCGTGGGAACATACTTGAAACTTCTTAACTATCTTATTATATACCTACAAACAATATCAATTCAACTTACCATCTACCAAATGGTTAGTAATAATATAAATCAGTACATAATATAAAATCAAATCATTTTTTTTTTCGGGATATACTCCAAAACGGCTTGATAATAATGTTCATCATACATAGTATATCCATATAATAGCCCTCTATTTTTTTTTTTGTAAATATATGGTTTCAATATTTTACAATGAATTTATAATAGAATTATAATCACGTGAATTTATTATTTTATTATTTTAATTAATTGAAAAATTAAAGTTATCTGACTATAAGGTCTCATATGAAAATAGCGATGGACCAGTAAATCTGTAAATAAAAAAAATTGTTTTTAAGATATATAAGTATACTAGCCGACCCATCACAGCTTCGCCCGTGATTGGTTGTTTATTTTGCCTTCGAACCATGATATGTAGAATTTTTTATTCAAATATTATTGTTTAATGTGATCGACAAGTAAATTTAATATAAAAGAACGGTTAATGAAAACGGATTGAAATTTTTCTAGCGTTATAAATGATAAAAATAAATACAGATAAAAAGAAATAACTTATGATAATAAATTGGCCACTTTTTTTTCGGTGACAGTTGTTGTTTTTTTACAAAAATGTTACAAAAATGGTGAAAATGAATAATAATAACAAAAAAAATGTTTACCATGTTTACCGAAAATAAAATAGTAATTATAATAATAATAATAATAATAATAATAATAATAATAATAATAATAACAATATAGGTACAATTGTTTTTAATTTTTAATGAACTTTTATGAACTTTTTTACTGACAAAAGTGGTACTAAAAACTTCAGCAGAGTGTCGGGTTTCAGCCAAATCTGTTCAGTAGTTTTCTCGGTTAGCGCGGTCGAAGAAAAACCATTACAATTTTATATATAGTATAGATAGATAAATTATAATATACTTATTCATTATTAAGTATCATATTGAGTAATGCAGAGTGTACTAACACTACTAATAACTATATATTTATAAGACGTTGTCTTACAAAATATCACAATATCGTTTTACAATTAATAACTAATAGTGCATACCATTACAGTGGCGTATTTAAGGGGAGGACTTGGGGTTAGATCCCCCTCCATATTGGCATTATTATTTTTTGTTTTTGATTGGAATATTTAGAATGCACTATGCACTACAATGTAATATTTTGTTATATTATGAATTATGATCAATCTATTGAATTTTAACAATTTTTTCAAAACTGAATACCATTATAATATTATTTTGGTTTATTTATAGCAAAGTAATGTTTATTTGGTCGAAATGGTCGATGACGACTATGATTATTTATACTTTATTATAATATTTTATAGCCATCTAATATCTTATTGCGTTTGATGTGAATTTTGAATCAATTAAAATTATATTTACCTATTGTTTCTTATTGTTAAATATTTTACTACCTAAGTAAAAAGTTTTGAGAGGGTGGGGGATTTTCCAATGTCCCCCTCCTACTTAGCTATGTCGTTTTTTATATTTGACCCCCCACTTTCAGAAATCATTTCTACGCCACTGTACCATTATACCAACATATTTTTACCCATGGTCCATAATATTGACCATAATAGCTAATATGTAGTTTATTACTTTAATATTATAAAGGTTAACCAACTGAATACACTAATCTTTATAATACATTATTAAATATAATATAATAACTATACTATACAGTATTTATTATTATTTTCTGATTTGTCTTAAACGATAAGTGACAGCAATGTGCATGCAAAATAGGCGCATTTGGGCTATAAATCAGTGTGATAAGTTTTTATTTTGAAAAAAAGCATGTAATCTTCGGAGCACAAATCGGTTACTGCCATCGACATATGTCTATAAATTTCAATTTTTAACAATAAGTACAAATGTACAATAGGTACTAGTGTTTATAATGAATGATACCATGTTTTTTATATTCTGAGCGGAGATATGAATTTATTGATGTTACAATGATATTGTGTGTTTTTTTCACCGTAGTTTTCAAAAGCACCGTACCAGCACAACTTACCAGCTACCATATTAGCCCCCCCCATTTTGATTTTTTAATAACTTTTTATGTTTATTTTTACAAACGAAAAATTTGTTTTTACAAACCTTTACAAACGACTTACAAACGTAATGTCATGTTTAATTGCAAAAATTTTTAATTGGGGGGGTTAGGGAAATGTGCCTGAATATGATCACTAGACAGCTTAGCTCAAACTAACAAGTTTTCTTTATCCATACATGTTATATACTAAACAAATGTAAGGTTAAAAAAGAAAAAAAAGAAAAAAAAATGTGAACGTATAGTGTCTAGTTGGATAAACAGTAAAGAGTTATTATACTTACCTACCTAATTCGATAGAACCTGAAACATTTTTTAAAAATCATTAACATATTAAATTTAAATTAGACGCGTTATCCCACTAGGCTATACGTTCACGAGGTATTAAATAAGTTATTAACACATTTAAGTTTATTAAATTCAGATTTTTCTTTATTGAAATATAAAAAGTTAAATGAACTAAACAACAGTATCATATGACCTTAATCCACAATCACAATCACAAATATCGATTATCTTACCATATTTTTTTACTACATTTTCAACAAACTGATTTCCTTTTGATAATAATACAAAAACACATTTCGGATTCCATCTTGAATGTTCAATCCATGGATTATCTTCTTTTTCCCAACGATGCAATATAATACCGCAGCAAAAACATTCAACAATATCTTTTTCCCCTGAATATATAAAACCGCTTTCAGCTAATGAGTATTTATCTTGAGATGAAGTCAACGGAAATAAATTGAATGTTTTCAATCTTGATATAAATGTAGTGAATTCCGGATATGTAGGATATGCATTGTTTCGTACTAACGAAACAAGTGAACAAAAACTGTTAATTTGTTGAAAATTCATTTTTTATAAAAAAAAAAAAAATAAAAAAAACTTAAATGAATTAAACTTGATTAAAACTAACAGAACCTGATTGAACGATGGTTGAATATTAACTGAACTGTCTGAACTGAAATGAATTCAATAAAACGACTTTTATCTATAATTTATTAAAAAAATGAAATTACAGTGTAACCTGAATGTTTAACTTACAAGGGAAATAAATAGTGTTGAAGTGTGTATACACTGTTTAAACTTTATGTGTAACAGGGGAAAAAATAATTGGTTAAAGGCGGAAACTATACCTTAAATTTTAAAAATCTCCGCAGTCAAAAGTGCGCAGAACATACATTATGGTTTTTGGGAATCAGTGTTTTTTACTGGTACAGCGGAGAAAAAAAAGTTTGAGGGGAAAAATCCCACTTAAAATTTTACAATCTCCGCAGTCAAAAGTGCGCAGAACATACATTATGGTTTTTGAAAATCAGTGTTTTTTTACTGGTACAGTGGAGAAAAAAAAGTTTGAGGGGGAAAATCCACCTAAAAATTTTAAAATCACCGCAGTCTGGTAGAGCGGAGAAAAAAAAGTTTGAGGGGAAAAATTACCCTTAAAAATTTGCAATCTCCGCAGTCAAAAGTGCGCAGAACATACAAATGTATACTACTTACGTCAGGCGTACAATCAAAAAGTATAGAAAAGTATTTTGCTCTCTTAATTCTATCTAATGCTTCGTTTTTTACTTTCCCCCCTAAAAGTACAATTAATTCATTTTGTATTGTTGGAGGAAAATAACTAAGTTTATTTTTACTGGTACAACTAGTAATACTTTTTATGTGATCAAGCAATACGGTATCATAATGACTAACCAACTCAATTAAACTTAAAAATATTCCACAATTTTGATTAAATATTTTTTCTGATGAACCTCTAAGAGGTAGATTATTATTTACACAAAACAAGATGATTCAAGTAACAATTTTCAAAATATGACGCCATTTATTTATTTCTTTTTGAATACCTAATTTGCTGTAACTCATCGTCGATGGTATACGCCATAGATATTGCACTACTAATAGAATCAAATGGACATGTATTGTGGACCATGTACTTAATTTTTGATATGCTAACTGGTGTACATACATTTCCATTTTTTAACAGAGTATTTAAGTTGTATCTCGTGTTTTTTCTCTTTAATATGTTTTCTATTTCTGGATTAGGATCCATGTAAGTTGTTAACCTTTTTTTTTTGTGGGGCTTTTCTTTTAATTTGGGTGTCATATCATCATCGTTATCTTTTCCGCGCCAGTTTTCAATTTCGTCAAAAGTATTATTTGTTTTATTTGAATATTCAGAATCACTACTATTAGAAATATAATCAAACAAATTCGTTTTTTTTTTGAAGTGACATACTGCTGCCAAGATCATCATATTTAGTTAAACTATTGAAAGAATTATCTTTATTTTTATCCATTTCACAGTAGTCCTCTGTAATACAATCATTTTTATATGATTCATTATCACTACTTACTAAAGAGTGACTAGGCACATCATTCAATTCTATGGATTTATCATTCCGTAATTGAGATGATCTGAATAATTTTACATTGTTATTAATGGATTGTAGATGTCTAATTATAAATCGGTCGATGTACATAGGTTTGACATCATTTCGGAGAATTTGATTTTTTAGTTCAGCAAAATCGCTTTCTACTGGTGCTGATGAACCAATTGCATAAGGCGATTTAAACTTATTTTTCATAAGGCAAGTCCAAAGTGGAAAATGTTTACATATTCTTAAAACATCTTTGGCAAGATCTAGCATAAAATATGCTGAAATTCGATCCCCTTTGATTTTAAAACGATTACGACTTATATTTTCAATATTATCAAGATACTCTTTTATGCAATCAGATGTTTCACTATCTTCACATTCGGTTTCCATTTCAAATCCAGGGTTGTGTCGATGTAGTCTTGGGTATTATCAATTTCAATGCCTTTAATTTTTTTTTAAATAAATTGTCTGCTTTCTTCAGATGGTGTAATTTCATTATTTTCAGAATATCCATCAGTCTCACTATACATAACTGTTAGCAATGCAGTTAAAACTTCTTCAAATTCATTTAAATCAGTTGATGTTACAAGTAACCTTAAGCGTCTAACATAAAAATGTTTTAAATATTTGTTTTTTAGTTGAGTTAAATGCTTAATACAACAAAAAATCTTAATAACATGTGCAACATCAATTCGAACATAACACATGGGCATTTTATTTGTTTTACCAATTAGTATATCAAAACAAGTTTCTACGTATAATTTTAAACTTTTCCCTTCACAAAATGCTCGCGTTATTGCACCTAATAGTGCATACGAAAAATCACAAACCGCCTCATTAGGTATTCGAATACCCGAATTTACCCATTCCGCTAGCCAATGAAATATAGTGATTGTATTTTGTTTTTCCGAAACCATCTGTGTTATCGGAATTGCCCATAATGTGTATTTACTACAGCTTCATATAAAAACAAATGTGAAGATAATAAATTTAGTGAAGAACGTTTAAGTTTCTTGACTAGTCCTCCAGTAGCGTCAATAGATACTTTGCAATAAGATTTTCTTAAATCTTTATATATCACAAGCTGATGTGCTGTCCAATAGTGCACAATTAAAGGATCTATAGCTATGTGATGAATTGATCCAGAATATTGGGAATTATTTTTAAACTCAACTAATGAGCTTATTGGACATTTTATCTTAATCCCTAATGCTTCATCTTTAAACTCTTGTTTGGTTTTTCGCAATACTTCATTACGATACAGATTAGGAGGTGATATGCTTCCAAATTCCATATTAGATACGTTATGTCGTCTCCAGTTGCTTGCTAGGTCTGTCGAAAGTTGTTGCTCAACTTGCTTTCGTTTGTCTCCTTTCAGTGGTCTTTTAGTAATGTGAGTTAGCTCTTCACCTCTCGTATCTTTTGCCAATCTTTTAATAATAAGTGGTTCGCCATTAATTGGTTCATTTTCAGACCACCCAAATAATGAACAGTTATTGTCCTTGCATTTGGCTTTGAAATTTAAATAATATTTTGTTTTTTCGTAACAAGAACTTACTTTGTGGGTTTTATAAATAAAATTGCAAGGTAATTTATATTCTTTTAAAAATGTATCATTAATAATGTTTGTCCACGCCCCTGGTTTTAAAATGTTATAAGCTCTGGTTCCATTTTTACGTTTATAAAATACAGTAGAGGGTTTGAATTTTAAAAACGCGTCATAAGGAATCTTCAAAACAAACAAAGTCTTATCTTTATTATTCCGGTAAATGCCATCATCATCATCTTCATCTTCATCGATTGTCTCGTTTATATTATCATTTGAATCACTATCACTTGCCAATAACGTATGGTTTGGTAAGTCAATGTTTAATAATGCTCTTAAATTTGTTTGGTGATTATGACGATCTTGGAAAACTGATATGTATAATGTTTTAGGATGAATTTTGTAATCAAGCTGCTCTGATAATATTTTCCATATTTTATGTGATGGAGGATTTAAACACCCATTTTCGAAAATACAAGATTTATTTAGTTCCAAAACTTTATAAATAGATTGAGAATCTAATATAGGTTTTCTGCCAGTTTTAACGTAACCTGACTGAAAAGTGAAATAAGAAAAAGTAATAATAATATAATATTACATAATTGTGTTTATTACGAGCTCATGGCTATAAAGTATAGAAACATTAGAAACTCTTATATTAATATTATATTATTTGATGACACATATTCCGTTTTATAAATTAATAACACAAGTATGTGAAGGCCAGGACGGATATCAATAAAACAATACATACTATTTATAAATTAAAAAATTGAAATTTTTCTTTGTAATTATCTAACACAAAAATACGTTCATATTAAAAATATCAAGAGTATGATGATTATTTTCGAAATTACGGAGAATAGCTATATGCGATATTAATGAAATATGATATATTGCAAAACCACTAGATCCCTCGCTCATTTCAGAATCAGAAACGGTAAGATTTAGATAAATGTGGTAGTTTACAGAACAGGTTTATTAAAAACTAAATAACAATTTGAATATTTTTTTTTTTTGAATCCTACTATTTATCATACCTAGCGATAAGAATAATTTTTAATATTAATCAATTTCTATTTACAAAATAAATGTACACACCAATAACATTGAATATTTAATATTATTATTTAATAACATTGATTTATATTTTATATTAGGTATTATACTATTATCATTACTATATTATTATCAAAATAAATATCAATGTATGAAAATAATATGTACAATGTTATTATTAATAACAATATAGAATATATAATGTATTTATTTAAAATGTTCCAATGACATTGTATTCCGATTCCGAAAATTTTTCCAAAAAATAATCTAATTTACAAAATGTTCCTACAGTTATGTAGCTATTATAATAGCAATTATTTAGTTATTTTTTAGCTATTTATTGATATTTTAAATATTCATATTTTTTACCTTTTTTTAAAAATATTAATAAAAACATCAACATGTTGGTTAGGACAAAATACTTGGAACTCAAATACGAAATTCTACATAAATTATTTTACAGTCATTCAAAAATTATTGATTTTTAATATGCGTTAATATACGAGGTTCAAATACCTATCGACATAATTTGTCAAAATCACAAATACAGTGCATGCCGTTTATAAGACTCACGGATGTAAGATTCAGACGCTTATTAGGCTCAACATCGTCTGGAACAGTACGGACATATCCAAATACATTATAAAAAAATTCGGTTATAAGATTCACCACTTCGTTTATAAGATTCAAATTTCGTAAAATATAAACATTTTTGGTTCAAAGTTAGAAATAAATTGGCTTTTAAAAATTATATATTTTTTGGATTATTTCTGGTTTCAATTCATGCTTTTTAATGTGTGTATCTGCAACAAATTTTATCGCATTTCACATTTTTCGCAATTATCATCGTTATTGTAATTGTGAGTACGAGAAATATATTTTCGAAATATTAATACTCAAAACAAACCAAAATTACAATTTTTTTTTATAAAAAATAAATACATCATACATCTTTTATAATTTTTTATTAATATGTAATAATTTTTATAATGTGTTATTATATGTATATGTAGTTTTAATTTTCTTATCAGAATTTTTAAATTTATTCAATAATAGTAATATTAATATTCATTCGGTTATAAAACACACTTGTGCTGGTCCTAAAGTGAGTGTTATAAGCGGCATCTACTGTATAGTGTATTTGCTCATTTTTTTTGTAGTTTACAATTTATTAACTATTTTGTATAAAAATGTAAGAATTTAATTTAATACAAGGTTGTCCATAAGTTATTCTTACAATGTTATATAATAAGTTAAGTATAAGACAACTAAAAAATTTTACAATTTGATCAATTCAATTATTGAAATGATTATCACATAAAGCAATAATATTATCATAATTTAGACAATACATGCACATGCAGAATACACAATTAAAAATAAAACCTTAACTGACCTAACCGACATTTCGATTTAGAAACTCTTCTAAATATATTTAATTAAAAATAAAACCTTAACTGACCTAACCGACATTTAGATTTAGAAACTCTTCTAAATATATTTAAAAGCGTTATAACTTATAATGAAGGTAAAGCTAACGTAAAAATATTCAAACAAATATTGTAAAATAACTTACTATATAGACAGATATAAAAAAATGTAAAACTCATCTTAACTAATTATTGAGACAAAAATATAATCAAATCAAATGTCTTGGTAAAAATTAAGTGTTATAACTAATATAAAACGAGTGAGGGACTGTTAAAAGAATAACCTATTTAGCTGTATAATTTAATTACTTAATTTTAATAATAAGTAGATAAACGCATACTATTGTAATTTAAAATATTTCAAAACTTACCATTATAAACACGTTGAATTTAAATAAAGTAAATCAACAAAACGACCGAAGCTAGTATAAAGTATACACACAATTAAGTAGGTGAATAAATGCACGTACATGCGACTGAACGTCTGGAATGCAAATGAGAACACAATCATTTTAATTTTAGTTCAATAATAATGTTATTATTCAGTTAAGTCTATCCAATATAATATTATTTTTATCTACACAAATCTATTGTCGTATCTAGCGATGCCATAATATTAAAAATTGAAAAACCCAAAGAAATACAGCACGCGTGTAACAGCGCGTCAACACCAAGCGATAAGAAATGACAATGGGTACAGTTTACACACTATAAATAATTATAACATTGGTAAATTGTGTTGAA
The DNA here is from genome assembly GCF_020184175.1 of Aphis gossypii. Classification (NCBI taxonomy): domain Eukaryota; kingdom Metazoa; phylum Arthropoda; class Insecta; order Hemiptera; family Aphididae; genus Aphis; species Aphis gossypii. Next base: position 21,297 of record NW_026083308.1, read on the forward strand.
GGCTCTAACTAGCTAAACTATGCAATATTGCCGCATGGGGCTATAATAGTATATTATATGTCATCGTGTTTGTTGGGTTTTGTACGGACCGTTTAGTTATAAGTTATACCTTAAAAAGGCGCTTAAAAACATCACTATAAGCACTCAATAAAGCATTTAAAAAACTTAAATTTGAGCAAAAATATTTTATCAAAAAAAAAACTTTCTTTTTACATGATAAATATATTATAATACTATACATAATTTGTAACTGTGCAAAAATAATATAATTAAATACTACAAAAAATATTGAGACAAAATGATTAGGAAAAGTTTCCAACTAAAATATCAAAAAAAATTTAAAAAAAAATCTTTATAATATAAAAAAAAGTCGGCAAGTGGGTACCGCTCTGCTGTACATTAGGGGTGGGGTGGACCTCGGACTAGGGTAGATTAAATTTGAATGCAATGATAAGTATCATTGTATACGAAAAACGATTCTGAACGGAGATGATTTGTCAGTCTATAATATATTATAATTAAATATTGTCATATATTTTATTTTTCAATTAGGACGCATTTGCATTTGGCATGGTTAATCAACTATTCCAAAAACATTGCATGTAGGTAGTTATTATAATTCACATGGATAATATCTATGCTAATTCAAAATACCTTATATTATCATAGATATACCTGCTATACCATATAATCACATATAATATTGTACACAGCCAAGGTTTATAGATTAGTATCTATAAACCTTGCACAGCTGAAGCTGCTGGTATAGATAATAAACTTTATCTATATCTGTGATATTTTATGTTTTGCTTACATTCCGTATGTTGACATTGTTGGTTGATTACGGTTTTTAAAATTTTATTTCTATTATGAATTAACCATGTATTAATTGTAATCGTTTTAAATTAATATGATTCTACGTCGTGTTGATTCCTTGTGTAACAATTACATATTAACATCAAGACGAGCCATTTCTTAAAGATTTCATTATGTAAGTTTAATAAGTACCTATCACATTAAATTACTTAATATTTACTTATAATTATGTTTTTTGTTTATTGTTTATAATATTAAGTTTTATAACTTGTTATGTATTATATTATTATATCTGTTTATACCTTTTTATTGTTAACATTATTATATCAGTTCACTGTTACTTAATTATAGTCAATTACGTCTCGGCGTAACTATCACTAATGTACATATTATACTAGATAACAAATTCATCATACTATTTAAATTTTATATAAATTAATAATCATGTTAAAATTGTTAAAAATGTACCATCCATTGTATATCAATAGATGTAGATAGCCAAGGCTAGGAACATCTTATTGTATTAAATAAAAAAAAAAAAAAAAGATATTACTAATGGCTGAATTTTATCATCAAATATGCATATTATAGTGTAACCAAGCTCAGCTGATGTTATACTCAGTGTACTATAATACAAATTGTTATTAGTTTCTCAACTGGTAGACTTTAGTACAGTGGTATTCCAAATAAATTTGACCTGATTACTATGGACTATTTACAATATTAATAATTCAAATTAAACCATTAAATAAAAGATTTTTTTTTTATATTTTATAAAAATAACAGTGGATTAATAAATTTCTTAAATTCTAAGTTCAATAGATACAGAATTGTGTAAGAATTTTTGTATCACACAGCACATTGAGTAATGACAAATTGTTTATAAGATTCATAGTTCACAGTACATAAACGATATCAACTAATAAAAATGTTTGCACTGTTAAACCCAATGAAGGCAATTGAAAGATTCATATACTTTCAACCCTTAAATTTATTAAATATTTTGAATCTGTAAAAAATAACAAATTTAATGTAATAAATTAGTATAAACACATATAATAAGTGGCTTTTTAAGTATTTACTTTTTACCTTTAATGTATTATAATATATTCAATAAATTGTTAGTATTCGAGTTGTATCATAGTTAAATGTACAATGTAAAATATGAAGTATTATGAATAAATAAATTTAAATAAACTCTGATTATTTATTTTTAGTCACTGTATATTATAGTTATATACTTGGCACAAAATTACAAAATAAAATGTCCTAAACAATTTAAATTATGTATGGAAAATAACATCTATTATACAGGCTAAAGTCATCTAAATACTTAACACTGGAAGATAGACTTTGCTGTATAACTGATATTATATAAGTTATTAAAATATGTTATGATCCTAGGCGAATACATAATAAATGTTGATAATCTTAAGACCGCACAATTAAAATTGTAGTTTGTATTTGGAGGATTGAATACAAACATACATAGTATAAGGTATTAAGGTCAGAAGTGTGGATAATAATATATAGTTCGATATTATTTAAATAAAAATAAAATCTAGGTTTCTGCTTATGTTAAAAATAACAATTATTATAAGGTTAGCACCCTCACACTTTTTATCCAGGCTTGGGACTGGCAACTCATACATAATATTATGTAAGTGAATAGTTGGCGGTTTATACGTTCCTTTTTGAATCCAATAACAGTCAGATTGTAATATTGTATACTTACAGGTTAAGTTTACAATTTATTTTTAGTTGTGTTATGTTTTGTTTTTTTCCAATTGGAAAATATTTTTACATTCTTTTTAGAATGATAACATATACATCTTTGCTGTTGTTTGGCCATCTTTTTTCTGCACTATTGTGTCATTGGCGCAAACCCAATTGGAAGTTCCTTGTCTCAGGTATGCAATGTAATGGCCAGAACTCGTGTTTTCTCCCATATGTATTATTGCAGCTTGAGTTTTGTATTGTGCTCAGTGTTGCCAACTTAGCGGAAATTCCACCAAATCTGGAGTATTTAGTATCCTATTTAGTGGAGAAAAATACAAGTTAGTGGCTAGCGGAATTTTCAGTGATATTAAGATATGATTCAGCGAAATTTCAGCTGATTTTTTTTTTAATAAGTATCTTAATTAAATTAACTAAATTAAATAAATTAGCTAAGAAATGGTTGTGAGTCCATCAATTCCTACGAACTACTATAGAATTATGTGTGTTATCTACCAAAATCAGTGGCTTGATAATAGAATATTACTACCACCACGACTGAATGCGTAGTGATAAATTGATAATGAAGAATGATATGAACCACGGACTATAAGATGATAAGATATATCTTACGTCCGTGATACACCGATATGAACTTTCTATTGGTGGTCAGACTAGACTAGTGGCTACGTCCGCACGGCACACACCATGATATAATATTATATAAATGATATATTGATTATTGATAGAATATTTTTTATTTTTATATTATATATTTATATATAATATATATCATAAATTAATAAGATTATTAGACTAGTACGTCTACTGTCTAGTGTTAACTGTGTGGTGTATTATAGTGTATACTGTAATTAGTTTATGTTTGTTACTTGAGATCAATAAAATGGGGAAAAAATCAAAGGTTCAATACACTTACACTCAAAAGTTTAGAAAAGAATGGTTCAGCGATTCGGGATTAAAAGAGTGGATTGAAGATATACCTACAGATCCTATATCAGCTAAATGTAAGTATTGCAAATGCACGTTAAATGCAAGGTATAGTGATCTTAATGCTCATTCAATAAGCAAGAAACATTTTACATCTTCCCAACCATTTTCTAATGCCAGACAACTTAAACTTCCCTTTAAACCAGTCAATCCACCTAGCTTGAAAACATCTATTATTGAAGCTTCTATGACATTATTTGTAACTTGTCATTGTGCTATACATAATATAGATCATTTAACAGATTTGAATAAAAAGTGCTTTTCGGATCAAAGTGAAGTAGTTAGTGTTAAGCTACACCGCACAAAATGTAGTGGAATAATTAAAAATATTTTATTCTGCCATTTTAAACAAATGCTTCGTCAAGATATAGGCGATAGTCCGTACAGTTTATTATTAGATGAATCAACTGATATATCTGTCACTAACAACTTGGGGTGTGCATAGTGTATTATTCAGCAAGTCAAAATCGCACTGTTTCAACATATTTAAAATTAGAAACTATAGATGCAGGAACTGCTGTGAGCGTTTTAAATGGAATGAAATCGGTTCTTAGTTTTTATAACCTGGACCTACAAAATTTAAGAGGTATTGGCACAGACAACGCTAATGTAATGGTTGGTAGAGAAAATGGTGTTTTTTCTATGCTGTTAAAAGAAGTTGATCATTTGATTTTGATTCGTTGCGTTTGTCACTCAGTGCAATTGTCAGTGTCTGCTGCAGCTGCTAATGTTTTACCGACTCATTTAGAGTTCCTTTTGTCGGAGACATACAACTGGTTTTCTAAATCAACTAATAGGCAATTAAGTTACAAACAATTGTATAATGCTATTAATAATGGAATAGACCCATTAAAAATTATATGTGTGGCACAAACTAGATGGTTGTCAATTGAAGGTGCTGTAACGCGGATTTTAAAATTGCTGCTTCCCATGAGAAATGCTACAAAGCAAAAATGCTGAGTGAAATGTATACTGATGTGAATAATGAAGCATATCTAATGTTTCTGAAGCCAATTTTAAGTGAGGCACATTATGTAAACAAAATATTTCAATCTAATAATGCCGATCCAGCGAAACTTCTAGATAGCTTGATTTTATTATTGAAACTCTTGGCAGACTTATTACAACACCTGCATGCAAAGCTAATTTATTGGACGTAAACACTAATATCTCAGATTATCTTCATCCAAAACCATACTTAGGAAATGCATTCGAGGAGAAAATGAAATATCTCAGTACAAACAAATTTATAAGTGAATCAAATGAAAAAATTTTAAGAAGTGTCTGTGTAAAATTTATAGTTACTCTTATCAATCAACTTAAAAGTCGGTTACCAAATAATATTGAAATTTTGAGGAAAGTTTCATTGTTTAGTCCAAAAAACTGTTTAAATCCCTTGAAAGATTCGATAACTAATTTAGTTAAGCTTATGAAATTTAAAAATGTTGATAACATAGAATTTCAATGGAAGAAACTACATTTAATTCAATGGATCAACACAAAAAGTACTGCTGAACTTTGGTCAGAGATTGCTGAGTACAGAGATGCAAGTGGTGAAAATCCATTTAAAGAATTGGTGGAACTTGCTAAATGTTTACTTGTGTTACCTTGGTCAAACGGAGAGGTGGAAAGAGCTTTTAGCCAAATGAATATTGTCAAAAACTCGCATAGAAATCGTTTATCTAATGATATGACAAATAGTATTTTAACCATTCGTAGTGGACTCAGAAGAATGAATAAATGTTGTCATGACTATGAACTTCCAACTGACGTTATTGGAGAAATAGGTGACATAATTTATTTTGAAATTTAATATAAAAATGTATTAATCATAATTTTAATTTTAGGTACACTAGCTGCTTATCGTGCACATACAAGTCCACTAAGTCCAGTAAGTGTGTGTAGCTCACATGAATATAATATAGAAAACTTAGAATCTGATCCAGACGATCCTCTTGAAATATAATATAATATATGTATATAATTGTTATGTTCAATTGAAGTCTGAAAGTTTTGTTTTATTTTATACATTTTAATATTATGTTTTTCTTTATTATTACTTGTTAAAAAACTTTATCACTATTAACTGTTTTTAACTCTATAAACTATAAAGTATTAACTTAATTTGTTCCTTACAAAATTGTATTGTATTTTATATTTGTTTATATTTTAATACATAATTTGTATTATTATTTTAAGAATTAAGATTGTTATTAACCAAAGTTATGTTCAATTGAATTCTGAAAGTTTTGTTTTATTTTATACATTTTAATATGTTTTTCTTTATATGGTATGTTTTATTAACTAATATTATAATTACCCTCTAAAAACCATACTATTGTTCATAATTTAATGATATTAATAAAGATTATGATAGCAAATTATTTCTCTAGGCAATTCAACATTTTAATATTTTATACTGACAATATTAGCTATAGATTACTAAATTCATATATAAATTATAGAATACATAATCACAACATATGATATTATCTACATTAAAAAAAAATAACAAATGAGCATATTTTACGAGGGTTTTAAAAGTAATGCATGTGTTTATCATGAGAACTATTTACATTATTCTAGCGGATTTATGTTATTTTTTAGCTGAATTTTGAAAAACAATTTTTAGAGAAATTTTAGCGGAATTTTGATCTTAAGTTAACTGGAACTAAAAATTTGAGTTGGCAACACTGGACTCATACAGGTTCTTTTTAATTGTCAATCTCTTGTAAATGAAATTCGCAATAATCAACTCGGACCAACACTTCAACATAGCCTACACGAATATACAAAAAATAGTGGATCATGTGATACTCGAACAATCAGAGAATATTTGGACAACGAGACAATATTATATACTCTGCAACAGCAACAAGATTGTATAGAATTTTTAGAAGCACTTATGCACCGTAGTAGACCTACATTTGAATCTTTATTTGGATTTCAAGAATTGTATACCATTCGTTGCAATACTTGTAAACATACAACGGCCAACAATGCACCTACAAGTTTGATTCTACATTTGGAGATTCCACAGCACAGATCACAAACTTTGCAAACATTATTTTCAACAAATCAAAATGTTTGGAATACATTAGATGATTACAAATGCAATAATTGTAATAACATCGGAAGTTCTGAAGATAAACATCAGATAATAGTGGCAAATGAGTATATAGTAATTCAACTAAAACTATTTATTCCAACATTTGTAAATGGTCAATTTGTTCCCAACAAGATAACAGATCTAAAACTTAGTGGCGTACCCACCTCTATTTTGGAAATTGCTGGAGCACAAATGTATGGCAGAATTAGCATAACATGATACACCATCAGTGTTAGTAAAGCCACAAAATGTACTACTTGATGTTATGTCAACTTTATTCTTAATACTTGATATTTTTATTGTTTTTGGATTTTTTGACACAGTTGCATTATCACTTATTGTTTCTAATAATGAATCTGACCTTATGTTGCAATTTTCTGGAACTTTGAGAGTATTACTATTGACCTGAATAAATTGAATATCATTAATTATGATATTATAATCAACTATTTTGGTTGATTTAGTTTTAGTTTCTGGAACCAAAATAGTGTCACTATCAACCTGTATGAACTCAATATCGTCCAAGTTATTATTATTCAGGACCTTAGTTGATTTAATCGATTTTTTAGATTTTTCCACAGGAAATCCATCGATTACAGGAACGTTTGGTTTAATAAAATTGTTTTTGACTTCTTCTTGTACAATTTGGTCATCAACAGTCTCAGAATATTTTTCTATTTCCTTGAAAGTATCTATGTCTATAACCAAAATAGGTCTGTGATCACTTATGAGGGACTCGTACACCAAAGCCGCAATGTCAACATTTGTAATGACATTGTCAATGGTTGTTCCGTGATCTGTAGTAATACCGTCAACCAATATTTTGTAATTGAAATGTTTTAATATTTGAACTAGTTGTTTTGACGGTTGTTGAAGTTTATATTGAAATCACCAATAAAGATAACATTGTTTTTGGCGGAAGCTACCGTTTCAATGAAATCACAAAGCTTCTGTACAGGAAAATTTGGCGATGAATAAATCCCAATATAGGTAATATTTTCAATGATAACTTCAATGGCTTCTAAGTGTGTGTTTTTCTTTTGATCTTGAAGCAATGTTGTGCTGCAGGTTATTTCTTTATGATTAATGGATTCTCCAACAAAACAAATAGAACCACTTTTACCATTTGCATGTATACTGTCTATTCTACAGCATTCAGTATGGTTCTTAATGGTATATGTGTCAGTTGATTTTGAACCAGTTTCTTGGAAGAACATTATTTTAGATTGTAAAAGAACGATATCCGCATTAATATGAGCTTCATATTTTTTTAAAGACCTTATATTGTGTGACATGCAGGAGAGTGGCATGTTGTGTGTCACAATTCTAGAAAAGCGCGGAATAAGAGCACAACTTGGTGTCCTGAGTCTGCACATTTCATGTTCAACTTTTGCAGAAGGTTTTGGTGGCTTTGCAGGAAAGTAGTCTATACGCAAACCTTGAGCCGAAGTTGCTCGACTACATCCTACATATAACATATTGCACTCCAAGAGTTTTTGAGGTATATGAAATGCTACAGATTGATATGTGGCACCTTGACTTTTGTGTACCGTCAATGCCAAAGCTTCTACTAAGGGCAATTGCATTCTAGTTACTTTATGGTGCTCTGCATTACCGAGTTGAAATTCTAATTTTATGATTTCAATTGGTGTCCACTTGCACATATCATCTGTGTGTTCGCCTTCGGGTTTAAGTTTGTCTCTTATCTTCTGTCTGGTTAGTGACCCCACCTCTGGCTCATCAAACTTGATCCAAACCCTTTTTGCAACTTCTTTACCTCCTGCAGTCTGTCCTTTGTTTATTTGCATGAGTTCTCCGATTGCACCGTTCACTATGCCGTCTTCGGTTGAAATGTTAGCTATCACCATGTATTTAGCTGTTTCTTTTAAAACTAATCTTAAAGCTAAACCATAGTCTTTTGTCGTGGCAGTTTCTTGGCAGATTCAATATCCGATCGTTTCGCAGACGTATCAATGGCTTCGGATATGAAACAAACTTGATTCATAGAGTTAAGCACTCTCTTGTTCATTTCATCGACTTCGTTATTAGTAGCCCAAAGATGCATTACTTGTGGTTGAAAAGTAATGTCTAGGTGGGTTATAAGATTTTGATAATATTTTACATCAGCTTTCTCCAACTGTCCTCTGGCTAACTTTGTTAACATCATTGCAAATTGTTTGTCATCTTTTTGGCGCATTATTTCAGTCAATTCATAAAACTTGAATGTTTCCCAAATAGATTTAATCGATAACATTTCTACAGCACTTGGAAATTTAGAAAATATTTCTTCAAAACTATCGTACAATGGTGTTGCTAATACCGGTGCTAATTGAAAGAAATTGCCAAACACTGTTACATTTATGTCCCCAAATGGTTTATTTATTCTTAATATAGACCTCAATCGTTGATCAATGTATCCCAGTGTTTTTATGCCAACCATGGAAATTTCATCAATTATCAAAAGTTTTACATTGGCAAACTGACAACGTAGTTTTTTTGAAATATCTGAACTTAACTTTGGTAACAATCCGGCAAATTGATTCAATGGTAATTTGAATGCGGAATGAAGTGTTAATCCTTTTATTCCATATGCAGCTTTACCTGTTGGTGCTGTCAGCAATACGGGAGGAAGTGACAGATCATCTATATCTGGTCTAAGATTTGCTATCCGAATTACAGATTGTGCTAATGCACGTATAAGCATTGACTTTCCAGCTCCCGCTGGTCCAGTGACAAATACCTTCATCACAGGATGACCTTTTCCCCACAATTGACTTCTTATGACATTAGTTGTATGATATAAGAGTTGGCGTTGACCGTCGTTTAGACATCCGATTAAGTCTTTAAACTGTTCATTGTCTATCAGGTGCACTATTATCTTACCATCATCTTTAGGTGAATCTACATCTGATGTATTGGTATTTTCAACATAATCTCCAACATCGTTTATTAGTACATCGTCTGGTACCCAATCTTCATCATCTACAAGCTGATTATTGTTACGGCCTTGTTCTCCTTCTATTTGAATTTCATTATTGTCTAATTGGGTTTCTTCTACTTTATTAAACTGTTGGTACAACTTTTTTATTTGATCAATGTTTGTTTCATACACTTGTTTACAGTTAATATCTAACAAATCAGTTTTTTCATCGCGCCATGGTAAAAATAACATAATATTTTCTCTGTAAAAGTCTTGTTCATTTTTATCCACATTAAACCTAACATACCGTATGATTTTTCTGATTTTACGTTTATGTATATACTTGTTTGGTTTTCCGATTAGAGTGGAGTCAATCGGATAAGTGGTATCAGGTTCATTATCAGTGTCAGAATCAGAACTGTTGTTAGCCGGTTTTTTTTTACCGCGAACTTCATAATTGGAGCCAAATTCTGCTAAAGTTACATCTTCAAGACTGTGTGGTCTACATGAATAGTATTCATTGAGACCGTCAAAAAAAATGTCGTCAGATTTTGGATCCATTTCTCCTATAACTGCCATTGGTTTCAACATTCGAGTTCTTTTATCAGGATGGCTAGTTTATAAATATATACCCAGTTGAAGTATTGCATTGCTTCATACCTAAGCAAGTGTACACTGCTTCCTGTGCAGAGATTTCTTGACTCCCTGAAAAAGTTGACGCTATTTTTTTCAGTTGTTCTTTAACCGATAAATCAGTAGAAGACTTAAGATTTTCGACAATGTCTCTCATTAGTTTTGATATTCCACGTTGGCTTTTTCAATATACTCGATTTCATATCTAACACAAGAATAAACGTCCAATATGAACTGTATATCCATGTTAGATTGCCATAACGGAAATAATTTTTCATTGAATCCAGAAATCATTCGTTGTTTTATTGTACGTTTTAGAAAAACTGTTGGCCGTCTGATAACAGTTCGAATAATGGATTTATATTCATTAACATCTTTAATTGACAATTTTTGTAAAATGTCTTCTAATGATGGATCTGAAGATGAATCACTGTCCTTGAAGTCCCTGAGGTATTGCAGAAGTTTTTCATATTGTAGTGTACGAATTTTTCTTGTGATCGGATTACTCATGTCTTCTTTTAACGGAGTCAATATACAGGTTTCATCCATTGGCGGATATGGTATGTTGAAGCGACACTTTTTCATTTGTTTGTCTTTGTCAGTTCTGTAACAAGTGTGTGTATGGCTATGAGTATTTTTATGCAAATACTCATGGGCCGGACTGCCATCGTCTACCATACACGTAATGTATTTGTTGATAAGTGTTACACATGCACCAAAAGTTTCTGGTTTGGCTGGGTCGAAAACAGGTGCATTGTCTAACCACAATAGCATGTGTACATGTGGACTGCCCCTATGTTGATATTCGACACGATAAAAGAAATGTTTCACACTGTGTTCTTTGAAAATAACATTTTTGGACTTGATCAATTTAAAAAGTGCTCTAAACCTATGATCAAAATAAGTAGCACAAACAACTGGGTCTTGTCGAATTAAATCTGATTTTTGTGCATAAGTTAGGACAGTATCATCAGACAACGTTTTGGAGTAACGCAGTTTATACAAAATCTTTAACAGATCAGTCCAAGTTGATTCACTAGGGCTAAATGTTAAGAATAATGTCGGTTGACCTTCTTGACGCACCATGGCAAAAACATTTTTTCTCATCGCTGCAAGATATGAAGGTGAATTTTGTACGTTGTGTAGCATTCGGTATCCTTGATCGTTATCTATCATTTTGTTTAGAACAGCTGGATTTGCTACGTCATTCGCAGTTGTGTTTCCTTTTTGTTTTTTCGTAAAACAATTTGCACATTGCTTGCAATGAGTTTTTGAACTAATACTTTGCATTTAAAAAACAAGTTAGATGAGTCCGATGCAAACCTTCGATCTACGTTCAGCAGTTCAGACCTTACTACTTTTGAGTAATTTTTTAAAGGTGATTTATTTGTACGTGGATGACCACCAAATAAATCAGGAAAAGCATAAAAATTGTTTAATTGTAATAAAAACCCATACGATAAAAACAAATAAATGTAATAGTAACTAAAAGATTATAAATGAGACATAATAAACACCCCCCTAAACATTTAATAACACATTTTGTCGATTAACTTTATTGGTGGTGTTAGAAATAGTACTCTAAGCCAGAGGTTCCCAACCCGTGGTACGCGTACCACTAGTGGTACGTGGAAAGCTCGTAGGTGGTACGCAAAGAAATTTTAACTTAAATTTTTTTTTACTTTCATAAATATCCAACAATAAAAAAAAATGTTAAGAAATTAATGAATCATAAAAATATACGTTAAAAAAAATTTGACTCCTAATTTAGTTTTAGAATTGAAGTGGTATGCGTATTGATTGAAAAAGTGTCTGGTGGTACTCGATGATAAAAAGGTTGGGAATCCCTGCTCTAAGCTATAATTGAAACATAGGATTCCTTGATCTGACAATGTCGCCTAAGCTCATGGTTTTTAAAAACTTTTTTCACAGACCGTGTAACACAATATAACAGAAATTATATGTATATAGAGTGTAACAATAATACACATGAAAAACAGAGAATTAACAGTATGCAGTAACATAACATTTCAATTAAAAATTTTAAAAGAAGAAAAAATATATCACAAGTTGGTAAGTTACATCAATCAGTTATTTCTGTTACATCCTGTATTATATAATATCATCCAATCCAATAAATAATAAATATTAACATAGTATATAATTATAGTATACACTAAACATACTGAATATTTATCTGTTCATAGTATATATATCACTATGTACATTGATTATTATTGGTTATAGTTAGAACATTTTGAAACTAATTTAGTTTTAAAATATATTTTATATATTTTATAATGAAAATAATTGGTTGTATAATTTTTAGAACATTTAATTATTATTGATATTCATGTGTATAAAACTTCATATAAAAGTGCCATGAAATATATGGTATAGTTTGATGTACGAGTATGTATGTATCGTGATAACATAAAATTACCTTAATTCGATCCAAAGAATCTGCAACGAGGAATTTGAGCAGCAATGTATCTTATGTATCAGATCTAAATCGAAATGATGTATGTTATCAAAAATAAATATAATTAAAAATAATTAAATATTAGTAGTATCACTTATTTATATAGTCATTTTTGACTATACATTGATGTAACATTAATAGGTTATGTTATTATAGCTTATGTTTGTAATAAAAATCAGTATCATACTTTAGTGCAAGGAGTAATTGTATTAAATTAACTTAATTATTATAAGTCAAATACTGTCAAATGTATTTAACCCTTAATTTTAAAACCATAGACCTAAGTTTTAATAAAAATTGAATTAATTTTTCTATAAGTCGTGATATATATATATATATATAGTGATCCACACGGCACCTAATGTAGGTACAGCAGAGCGGTACGCCCGCTTTTTTTTTTTTGAAATATCGATAAAAAACATTTGACCTCCAAAAAATCTATGAAAATGTAAGGTTTCTTATGTCGTTATTATCGCAGTTAAAAAAAAAAAAAATGTTATTTGTAAACACTTTAAGTTTAAATTTTTAAGGAATCGTAAAAATCGGTAAAATTTGAAAGTAATATTGTAGTTTAAAATCCAGTTTTATTATTTTATACCTAAACTTAAAAAATACAAAACAAGGTTATCCTTAAGTTTTTCTTCAAATAACTAAAAAAAAAACTTAAGTGTCAGATTCGGAAAATTTTTTATAAACGTCTGAAATTAAAATGTTTACAAAATTGCGTAAAATAACAATTTATCAAAAAACGATTATTACAAGTTTTGCTTACAATAATTATGAAAAAAAAAATCAAGTGTAAGTCAAAACATTTTTATGAGTGTTTAATGTTTATTTTCATGATATCAAAAATGCATGTGAATATAACGTTTCTAGGAATATTTTTGTTATTTTTTTTCTACATAATTTAATTTTCGAAATATTTCGCTTATTTTTAAGCTATTTATAGACATTTTAAATATTCCATTTTTTTTATATTGTTTTAACTGGAAATTTTATTAAGTCGTCATAACTCCATATTATTAAGGAAACTTATTAACACTTTACTAACAAATAATATATTAGGCTCACACATCGTCTCTGTTCAAAACCTAAAACGTATAATGAACGCATACTATATGAAAGTATAAGTGTATAACATAAAAGTAAATCAATAAATACAATTCAGGAACAAATCAAAATTGCAAATTGATAGTTGCGTAATAAATAATAACATATAAATTAAAATAATTATTAATTACAAGCATTAAATACCTGGGTGCTATTAACATTATATAAACTTTAGGTATTATACTCACCAGAATCACGATGTAATTTGATAGGTATAGACAAAACTGGATGATGAGACACGAGTACCTGCCACATAAACAGCATAAAACAGCCTGAATCGAAATCAAAAATAAAATATGTACTTGACGAAATACTGCCGATCACTATATATGTAGGAAGATAATATAATATAAAACCCATTAATTCGGTATTCGGTATCATTTCTTTGCGCGTCTCCGCAATTCCTTAAGATAACTATTGCGATTTCAAAAGTAAGAAAAACTTGTTATTTAATGATGACCAGTATTATATGGCGATAGACGGTAATAAATTATATGATAATCTCGATGATAATGTTGTATTAGGTACAAATTTGACAAGTGATCTAGTTATATAGATTAATTGAGGGACAAACCACACATTTATTTAAGTACACACGTAATATAACGAAAATTATTAATATTGGAAGTGGTGGTTTGGTCAGCGGCATTACTAATTTGTTATAAGCTCAATCTCATTTTCGTCACGAAGCTCGACAGAACAAAATAAAAAGTAAGTAAAATATTCACTTTTTTTTTTTTTTTTTTTTTACACCTGGCTACGTATTACTATTAGAATTTCTTTAAATTCTACATGTATTATACGAATATTAAAATTTTATTATTATTAATTAACTATGGCCATTATTGGCGGTAAGGGTGGGAAGTATAAGGTTGAAACAATAGGGTTAAAGTAAAAGCTGGGCACTAACTAGTTAGTTTTAATTCATATTAACTTTATAACTTAACTAGTTTAATTTAATGTGTAAAATAGTCTAATCTAGCTCGTTAGAAAATAAAGTAACTACCTAGTTATTATTATAATTGTATTATATTATGTATTATATTTAATATTAATATTTTAAGATGTTCACCTTTCATGTTCTAATAACCAATAAATGATATACCAATTAATTTTCAAGAAATTGAAATTATTACTTACTTAATTAGAACATTTTGACCAAACTACTAGGTATTTATTTCAATTTTTCAGTTTAAATCAATAATTGAAGTTAGATAACTTATTATTTACAATTTAACAAAATAAAAAGTTTTTTAATCTATAAAAAACTAACTTCTAACTTCTACTCTAACTTTAGTTACTATTTTCACCAAACTAACTTATATTCTAACTTAATTAATTTTTTTATTAAAGTAACTTAAATTCAACTAGTTGAAAAAAATTACTAACTTGCCCAGCTTTGGTTTAAGTTAAACACGTGTGGGTATTTGTGCCATGGCTTTGTCGCTAAAATTCCTGAATGATCACCCATCCGGGAACTAGCGACGTCGGGTGGTGCTTAACCGCGGTATCTGTTCGGTGACGGCGGCCAACCACTATGCCCACCGTGGCACAAAACGTTTTATAAATGCTAAATGGGTAACACACATACATTTAATATTAACAGAAAAAAATTCTTAATGCAACCCTTAAGAATACAATTTGTAAATAATATTTAAATAGGTAGCCAATCAACATAGAAAAACATAAGTGCTTTTTAAAAGTCAACAACTCTTTTTGCTTGAAACCTATAACCATATTTAAATATAATAAGTTAGTTAATATCTGGTGACATTGCCATCAGAGAAAAAGCCCAGTACCAACTGATGAACTAAATAATACATTTTTTATTATACTAGTGTACCTACATATTTTATTGACTAATCCAAATTAAACTATTTAAAACTAATTGTTTCTCCGGAATTTTATTTGCCTACAGCATCGGCTTTTTATTCCGAATAAGAATTTTTACAAATAACCACCATTATAATATTTAAATTTACATTATTAATTCTGTAATTTTACAATAAACACTGTTATTTAAATTTGTCTAGATGGCATATACAATCATCCATAATAATTAATATGGGATGGAGCCCCCCAAAACTACGCCAGAGAGTAAGCAAGCCCAAAATTTAATTATTTTTTATAAATTGTGTTTTAATTTCAATTTGTTTTTTTTTTTAGAAACTGTTGTTGCAAATGCCACAAGTGTAGCAAATGCCATAAAAAAAAAAAAAAATTACAAACCAAGTATGTATAAGTGTACTAATATAGTGTTAAAATTAATGAATTTCTCATATTAAATTGATTTAAATTATTTTAAAGAATGCCACGTTTGCAAAAAAAAACACAGAGGGCTCTGTAAGGCCACAACTCAACCAAAAAAAAAAATAAAGAAAAGTAAGTATATTTGGACAAATGTATTTTAATGATTAAATGATTATTATACTTAAAGAATAATGGCAATGTATATTATTTTTTAACTAGAATGCCAAGTTTGCTGTAAATGGCATTTTGGTGATTGCTGGTGGCAGGATGCAACACATGTGACTGGTGATTTGAGGGACGTTCTTAACGAACAAAGACGTAAAGTTTTCAGTACTTACCTATGTATATTATTTGCAATTACACATATAACAAGGTGGTTTTATATTTTCTATAACCATCTAGTAATCAAACCTAAAAAAAAAAAAATTAAATATATAACATTCAAATAACAGTATTTTTAATTTTCAAATATGAGTATTAGTGGTTGTCATTTTATGAGCTTATATCCTATTGTTTCTAACAACAAGCAATTAGGTACCAATATTTAAAAAATAATAATAACAAATGTATCAGTATAAAGGTTAACACATTTATTTTCTTACCGAAATTGGAACTAAATCATTTGAACTCATATTATTTAATTTCTGCTTTTTAGAGTTAGAACAATTAAAATTAAAAACAATTTCTATTTGAATCAGCAATCCCTAATGCATTTAGACTTTAGTCATAACGATTTAACAGGATACCTAAGTTATTATTTATTTACATGAAATATTAATAAATGATAGGTATAATATTTTACAAAAGAACAAAATAACTAATTAGTAAGTTTAGGTTTTAACAGTGTCGGTTTTGCCCACCCAGCTACCCGGCGATTGCTGGGGGCCACTGAACGTTTAATATATTAGGGGCCCATATCTAAATGGAAAAGAATATTAAGTTAACTTGCGACTCGGATTAGGTTAGGTTACTCGGATTCCCATCGAATCAGTTTGTAAACATTGAACCATTGATTATAAATACTAGTATTTAATATTATATTATTTATTTACTGGGTACCTATATTATAATATTATTAAAATGTATTAAAAGTATTATTTTAAATTTGTATATTTTATTAATTATTTAATGATAAAGAATTGTAAATTCATATTAAATGTACACGGAAAATGAAATTATTACCTTTATTTTATATGATTATAAATATTATAAATGTAAGAAACCTTTTTTGTTTTTTATAAGAGAGCCCTTGTAAATTACTACCGGGGTTGTGGCTTATAAAGGTTATAATGTTATAGGTGTCTGCATAGAACAATAGTATCTGTAGAATATTTATAACCTTATTAATGAAACAATCATTTTTTTTTTTAAATTAAACCCCAAACCAGTACATAGCCAAAATAAATAGGTCACTGTCAGCATTGATATTTATTTAAACATATGATAGTTGATAAATTTAATAATGTTGGTATTGGGAGAGACTTTTTTGGGGGGCTTACATTCTAATTAAATCATCATAACTTTTTATCAACTACCTACAATTTAAAAGATACTAATATAATAAGATACTAAAAGATAGTCTATATTAGAAATGTAGGTACTTCAAATTTGCAGAAGCCTTGCATAAAAAGCTAAAAGTGTACAAAACTCTTTTTGTTATCATAGTCAATTAGTAGGTATTATGTTTATTATGTTAAAACGATTGTATATTGCTTTAAATTACAATTAATGCAAATACTATTAAATTATGTTATAGGCAGATACTCCTACTCCGATCACCAGTCTCATGGCATCAATGGAGATAAACCCGGGACCGGTCATGAATTTAAAAAAAAAAAATGTATAAAAAAAATACATTTGTAATAAAGAAAAATTTAAAAAAAAAACCCTGTAAATGTTATTCATTTTAGTTTTTAAAATACATATTACTAGGTTTATAAAAAAAAATTCTAAAACATATGCCAAATTTTACTATACCTGGTTAGGTTAGGATTGAGTTTTACTGTTTGTAGCAGGCACATAATATATTTTGGCCCAAATATCACACTATCACAGTATGATTAATATCTACTGCATAATAGGTACATATGTACATAGTACATTAATACAGCTTCGATTAACGTCAGGGTTGTAGGACCTGAAAATGTAGGTGCATTTTGTTAAGTAACTCAATGTATACCACCATATCAAGAAAATACTCACCGAAAACACTACAAGTGTTAGTAATAAATTGAATGGTTGTATTGCAATGTCTAAATTTACATCGAGCCAACGCAGAGTCGCCCATAATCACAACAGTTTGCGTTGGATATTCATTAGAGATGTTTTGTAAGGTGTTGGTCCAAATGTTTTTCATTTCGAAGACACAACTTAAGTCGAGTTCAAATGTCGTGTTACGTATTTTATATTTGATACACGGGTAATAAAATATTGGTAACATGTCACCTACGAGTTGAATTTATTTAACTCTCCACAACATGGTATAATATGGACCCAGATTAACAATTTCAAAAAAACTTACATCAATCGCATGACTGACCAATATTTTATTCTCAAACATAAATTATTATTAAGCAACTACCTACGTTGATAAATTAAACCATTCACTTGGTTATTTAGTATTCTAACTAACAATTTAAACAATATTATGTAAAAAAAACAACTGCGGCGTAATTAATTAAAAAAAAATAGAAGTTCAACTCACGAGGAATTAGAAAACAATAATTACAGTTCCCCATTCGGTAATATAAAATATTATATAGTATGCAAGAAATGTGTTAACCTAACCTAACTTTTAACGTAAGTATTAATTGATAGTTGATAACATAGAAAAGAATAGTGAATAGTTAATACCAATGTTCTTTTTCTATTGTTGAAACCACGGACCAAGATAACATATGCATATATATATATATATATATATCTTAGTCCGTGGTTGAAACTAGGGTCTATACATAGATATATAATATAAACTAATATCTATTATATATATCTATATATTTATTTATTTATATTACATATATATGGGTCTATACTCTATAGTCAGTGGGCCAACTAGAGCTAAAATTTTGGGGGGCTGTAGCCCCACCTGATATTACTGAAATGTAACCCGTGGGGGCGTTGCCCCCACACCCCCTATATATATTCACTTAAAAATAGAAAAACATACAAAAAAAAAAAATACAAATATTTATTTACTCAAGTTTCATTTTCTTTTATTTTTGTCAATAAATAGTTTTAATATTTCATCTATTTTAATTTCAATATCTTTTTCAATATGAAGTATTGATAAATTACTGAACCGATCTTGGTTCATTGTGGAACGTAATATGTTTTATCCTCCTCATCGCTGAAAAGGAGCGTTCTGATGTGGCAGATGAAATCGGTAAAGTAATAGCTACTTGTACCATTAAGTACAAATTAGGAAACACTTTTTTATTTAAATTTTCTTTTATAAAATTGAAGTCCTTCAGGTTATCACCAATAACATTTTTGAACACCAACATTTCGCTTTTCAAATCAGTTTCGTTAATGTTTAATACATCCTGAAAATAAATTTTACTATGAAATGTTTTATATACATTTATATTAGGTACCAAACCTACCTTATAATGTTCAACCAAGAATGAGCTTCCTTCATAGTCAAATTGCATTAGTTGATCAGCTGAAGTAGCAATACTTAAACTTTCTTCAGAAAATCTCGTTTTCATACTGCAAATAATTGAGTCCATGATTACATAGAAGGCATTTAATTTCCAAAATTAGAATTAATGTAACACTCCCATTTAACCATTGATGTTAAGTGATGTTCACTTTGAGAATGTAATTGCAACTTAGTTTTTTTTTGTTTTGCATCTCTTGAACCAGCCAACTAAAATGTAAAAACCAACAATCACCTATAGTTGATAGTTATACATATTATGCAAATAAGTAGGTATAATTACTTTTTTCCAGTTATTAAAACCAACAGTCTTAAATGTATCTTCAATATGACCAGAATCTACTGCAAATAAACGGCAAGCATAGCAAAAGCAGGCATTTAACTTGATGCTGTATTCTAACCAGTTAAATTCTTTAAAGTAAGCTGAAGAAAAGGATCGGTTTTGCATACCAAATTTGGTTTTAGGATAAACCTGAATCAAAAAACATAAGCATTGCGATCAATTATAAGCTGATCATATAAATAAATTATAACTAAAAGCAGTAAATGCTAGAAAAAGTTATAGGTTTATCCATAAAATAATCAACTATACATACTATTCATGCTTTATATTGACTACCTTAATGGTGTATTATTATTTTAATTAATTAATATAATTGGTTTAATAATAGGTATAGGTACATACTTTTAGTATTGGTTGAACCGGGCCCGTTTCCAAAGTTCCAAGATCGCATTCTGTGTTTGGATTCAATTGGTGCGATATAGTTATAGTACTTACAGTAGTTACACTTGCATGTGGCGATGATGACATAACGGGTGCAATAACATGTGGTACACTATCTGGTTGTTCATCGTTTATATACGAATCTTTTTTAGTTGAAAAGTTAAAAATCGAAAAACACTTTTTATTCTTGTTATGGTTGTCCATTATTTTAACGAGGTGTACAAATGCGACACTGCGACAAATGGAAAATTTTAAACACGCGGATGCGGATAGCAGAAATCAAAAACATGTTATTGAAAACTTAAATGGACGCTAATAAAGCAGCACATGGACAAACTTATATTATGATGAGAAGGAGCTCTTTGTTAGAAGCTGATTATCACCATAAAAGAAATTCTTTTATTATCTATGATTATTACGGTTTTATTATCATCGTAAATTTGTTATTTCTAAAAATAGTATTAATTATTAGTCTTGTTTCTGTCGTATATTATGTCGTTCACTCAATCACTCGTACAGTCGTACCAGTGTACCATGACAAAATAGGTGCAGTTTACCACACAACAACCGGTGTATATACAGGTTGACAAAAATGCGTATTGTTTAGTGTTCTCCTTCTCAACTTTATAAATATTACCACAGAATAGAATATTACAACATTTAAAACACAATAATAATATAATGTCTGTATATTATAGGTTCAGTGAATACTGAAAATATACTGTAAACTGTTATGTATAACAATCGTACCATTCGTACCAATGTATCGATAAAGATCGTTTCAAACAAATATAGGCAAATTATATTAGTATTTACCATATTTTATCATAGCCCATTAGCCCATAGGCAATATAAATAATTATAAAATTTGGAAAAAATTTAATTAATTCATTTTTTTTCTAAAAACAATAAGAATTATAGTTGAATTTTTAAAAGGTTTATTAATATTATACGAACACATTGAATAATTTATTTTGGGGGGCTATTACAAATTTAGGGGGGGCTAAGCCCCCCAGCCCCCCCCCCCTAGTTGCGCTTATGTCTATAGTACATTCCTCCATATAATTATACAATATAATATTTTGGAATTAACGATTGCCAGCATAAACAAACTTGCTTGTTCCCTCGTTATCACTGCCCACTATCAGACATAACTCACATGGTTCCGGAGGGAAATTAAAGCGGCAATTCAAATATTCAAGATTCTAACTATACTCGCGGATTTTTAGACAATGAGTAAAAAAAAGAAAATCAAACATTTAAGTAAAAGATTCAAGATCCTACGATCAGTAAATTTTTAAAAATAACAAAAATCGAAAAATTTTTAGTAGTAAAAAGTTATTTGACACGTTAATTTTTGATTTCAAATTAAAACCTAACTTAACTTAAATTTAATCACTCCTAACATTTTTTTAATTGAATAATCCTCAAACTTTTCTATAATTATTCTAAGCTTAACTTATGGACAGCATAGTATTAAATATTCAATTCTTAGCTTTTGATGGTAAGTAAAACATTTATAAATTTTTAACTACCAAATAGTTAACAAATATTCATGATTTCAAATTTCAGTTGTCTATAAATAGCTCAAAAAAAGTCAAAATATTTTGAAAATTAAATCACGTAAAGGAAACGCCAATCTTAATAACTGGTAAAATTTTCAAGTATCTACGACTTATACTTTTTTTCGAAAAATAACAAATATTTAAAATCGTTTGAGGATAAATCGTTATCGTTACGCTATTTCGTAAAAATTTAAAATTCAAACGCACATAAAATTTTTCCTATAATAATGCTTCGAGTTTTCTCTATAGATACTTGAAGGAAAACTTATGGACAACTTAGTGTTATATTTTTAATCGTTAGTTTATATAAACAACAAATTTTTATGAATTTTTAACTACAAAATAATTTGCAAATATTCGCTTTTTGACGAATTTTTGTCAATATTTGAACTTCAAATGCTAATAAAAAAAATTGTGCCTATGTATTCTTATAATTTTTTAATCACTATAGAACTTATGAGGAACTTTGTATTAAATTTTCAAGTATTTTGATAGGGCCAAAAAATTTTATCGACACTTAAAAAAAATATTTTAGAAAAATTGAAAATTTCAGTTGTCTATAATTAGCTCAAAAAAAGTCATAATATTTGAAAATTAAATCACGTAAAGAAAATGCCAATCTAAATAACTGGTAAAATTTTCAAGTATCTACGACTTATACTTTTTGAATAATAACAAATTTAAAATTGTTTGAGGATAAATCGTTATCGTTACGCTATTTCGTAAAAATTTAAAATTCAAACACTCATAAACATTTTTTGTCTGAATCCGGTAGAGTTTTTTTTACAGATATTTGTAGAAAAATTTGGAGAACCTTGTATCAAATTTTCAAAACTTAGTTATAAAAGAAAACAATTTTATGATTTTTCAACTTCAAAATTACTTGCAAATTTTCGCGTTTTCGACAGATTTCGTAAAAATTTGAACTATAACGCTTATAAAAAAAAATTGTGACTAACGATTTTTAATTTTTTTTAGCTACATTAAAAACAACTCATAAGGAACCTTGTATTAAATTTTTCAAAACTTTTTGGTCATCCAAAAATTTTTTATCGACACTTTAAAAAAAATTTCTCAAAAAAATCGAAAATTTCAGTGGTCTATAAATAACTCAAAAAAAGTCAAAATTTTTTGAAAATTTAACTATATACGGATACCACTGACATTAACATTTGGTGAAAATTTCAAGTATTTTCAGTGATTAGTTTTTGAATTACAACCATAAAAAAAAATCGATTTGGTCGAAAACTGGTTTTGCGTTAAATTCCCGTTTTTCCGTCATTTTTTTTTGTTTTTCCCGGCGCTTTGAAAACTATTGGAAATTTTTACTTTTGACCCCCCAAAGTACAAACTACATTCACTTTCCTATCCGAAACAGGGTCCACTTTTTAAAATCGGAGCACTTTTACTGCTCCAAAACGTGGTGACAGACACAAAAATAAAAAATAAAATAAAAAAAAAAAAAAACAAACACACATCATTGTAAAATCAATACATTCATGACTTCGTTCAGAATCTAAAAATATGGTAACGTTAGATATAGGTATTCGACACCTAATTTCCTGCTTTTTTAGATTCTGAACGAAGTGATAATGTATTGATTTTACAATGATGTGTGTTTTTTTTTTGTGTCTGTGTACACTGTACAGCATAACTAGTCGAAATAATGCTCCAATTTCAAACTATGGGGGTGGTTTCCG